>NW_028297301.1:0-142000 GCF_988280905.1 Pimephales promelas | reverse complement strand
TTAATTGTAGGAGGAAAAGGGTTGGGACAGTCAAAAAAGGAAAGGATAATCTGGTGCATAATAAGTATTGGTAAAGAGATATTGTGGGAGGAATGCTCAAGTTAAAAAGAAAAGAGAAGGTAGAACATCAAAGCAATTGTGGTATGAATTGAAATACAAAGTGTTAATGGAAGCTAAAATGTGGAAAATAAGAATGGAAACAGATGAATATTTGCTTTTGTGCACTGTTAGACCTTACCAGGTTTATCACAGTAAAATACTGGCAACAGGCCAAATTCTGACACTATCATACCATTTTCCATTAAAACAGTAATATACCGTAGAAAACAAAACTAGCCTACAGGAATATACTGTGAATTAACAGCTCTCAAAGTCAACACTCAGAGACTGTGTTCCTAATCACACCCTATACCCTCATTCACTATTCCCTACATTAGTTCACTAATATAGTCCACTAGAATGAAAAGAAGTGAGTGAATTGAGACACTGATGAACACCTGATAAGCAGAATTACTGAAGGACAGAGAAACAAGAACTGAAAAAGAGAAAAACAAGATCTACAACTGACTTCTAGCAACACAGAGTGTGAAAACAGTTTACAAACCAGTTTAACATTATTTATTTCATACATGTACAAAAGTTCTTGTTGAGAATTAACAGAGATTTAATTAATAATAAAGTTTTTTGTCACCATAATGGAGATTAGTATTTGCTTTAGTAGGTCTCTTATCCCTGGACTTGTGACATTTATCTTTCTCTGACTGCTGTAACAGTGAGTTTTAAAACACATTTGTTGTAGCAAGAAAAAGTCAAGAGGAAAGTGATCTGGTGTTTTTGGCTTTTGTGATGATGTCATGATCATTCTGGATATGTCTGATTTTCAGTTCTTTCTGGTTTATACTCTTAGAATAAATGGTTACTTAATATGAAACTTACATTAAGTTATGATTATAAAATAAATCTGAGAATCTACAACATGAAATCAATATGTTGGTTAATCATATCTTCTGAATACTATTGTAATCACATAAAACATTTAAATAATATCCTGCTAAAGTCAGACACACACAGACATCAACAATTATAATATTCATCTCAACAACGGTAACATTCAAAAGTTTCATGCAGCAGTGCATGCTGGGTTCCAGGATTGTATAAAACTCCCAGCATGCACTGCTGCATGAATAAAAAAGAAATTGCCACCATTACTGAGATTAATGTGCTAAATTTTGATATCTTGGTGTTTCAACAACGCTGTAACGCTGTTTTTGGTTTATGTATGATATGTTAAAAACAAATAGTCGTAATTAATTGCTGTGGTTTTACGGTGGTGGTAATGTAACATTTTTGGTTGAGATTCAGATTGAAACTCTGAATGAGTGAAAATGAATTATTTAGTAAACGAACAGACCATATGATGATTGCCATATTTTGACAAATCAAATCATTACTAAACTGTATGTCTGCACAAGTGTGACTTGCTTAAACACAGCGTCTAAATAAAATCTCATGTTACAGCGTCAGCAGACCAACTAAAGCAAACACTGATCTCTATGATGGTAACTTCAAGCCAAACAT
The DNA here is from genome assembly GCF_988280905.1 of Pimephales promelas. NCBI lineage: Eukaryota > Metazoa > Chordata > Actinopteri > Cypriniformes > Leuciscidae > Pimephales > Pimephales promelas. The sequence continues at coordinate 140,422 of NW_028297301.1, read as the reverse complement.
TTTTAATTAAACATCTCAACAACATCTTCTATAGATGTATGACAGAAACAAAGCCATACATATTAATAATAAGTGTAATAATGTGTAATGGCTGAAGTCAGTTGTAGTTCTTGTGTTTCTCTATTTTCTGTTCTTGTTGTTCCTCTTTCCTTCAGTGATTCTGCTTGTTAACAGCAGGTGTTCATGCTCAACAATCACTTACATATTCCCTTAATTATCTCACTGCAACACTGCATCAATGTTAATTTTTACTCTTTGTAGTGTGGATTTTCCTGTGGGGTTGAAAGGGTTAACAGTGTAAGATAAAAAGACACTCCCACAAAATGTATTTTAACAGTAATAAACTGTAAGTTATAAAACAGGTTTATACTGGCAACACTGTTGCCAGTAGTTTACTGTAAAATCTTGTTTTTTGGGTTACCGTTGTGCTGAAAAGTAGAGCCTGTGCTTCAGTCCAGGAGAAGATCTACAAACATTGATGATACGCTGCATGTTGCTTTATTTAAAAGGCTCTGTCTGTGTTAGTTGCAGAATCCGGTGGAAATGTCTTTATTTACAAAAGTTATTTTTTGTTGTTTCTAATTAAATAAGTTCACAATAATACCTTGCTCACATTATTAATGCATTATAAATTTAGTTGATTCTTTTAAGTTGGTTTCTGCAAGTGAAATTAGTTAACTCGAGTTTTAGTCCATTTTTACAGTAAATAACTGGCAACACTGTTGCCAGTTATTTACTGTAAAAATGCACTAAAGCTAATAAGTTTTATTATTTTTTTAGTTAACTCGAGTTTTAGTGCATTTCTACAGTAAATAACTGGCAACAGTGTTGCCAGTATTTTACTGTAAAAAAACCTGGTAAGGTCTAACAGTGTGGGGTGAATTGGAAAAACATTGTAAAAAAAAAAATAATCTGTTCTTATCAGTTTAATATCTGATACGTGCCCTACCCGGGCACCATATATTAAATTGATTTTTGGTCCTGGGAGATGGAATAGGGGCTTGCTCCGTCCACTCCACGCATCGACCTGGTATTGCAGTACTTCTGGGAACGGTGCACCCTCCTAAAGTGTTCAGTGAAAGAAATGTAGTGGTCTTGTGTGGCAGAAGGTGATAATGGAGCTAGTGTGAGTGGGTGTTGTAGGTGATCATGTGCTATACTAGCCTGGGTAGAATTGTGGTGTGAAAACAAACTGACAGAGGAACAGGGGTTCCTTTTTGTCTTAACATCTGATCCATCCACTTTTCGGGGACGGCGCATTATGTACATTTATGGCTCATGGAGCCGGATGCGGAGCGTGCAAAAAAAAAAAAAAAAAAGCCCCTTTTTTGACTGGCAAACCGCTGGTGAGGATTGGGGAGAGGGGCAGGGTGCTTCTGACTGAAGGCCTGGGAATTCATACTTACCTGGCAGGGGAGACACCATGATCAGGAAGGTGGTTCACCCAGGGCGAGGCTCGGCCATTGCACTCTGGGTTGTGCTGACCCCTGCGAATTCCCCAAATGTGGGAATCTCGACTGCATAATTTATGGTAGTGGGGGACTGCGTTCGCGCTCTCCCCTGGACAACACTGGTTAAAAGGGCAGATTGTTAAAGCTCCACTTGAGGTTCTTTTGTTTTGTTTTTTTTCTCCACTTCTTCAATATCCAGAGGCAGTCCAGAGAGTTGAACTGCGGTGGTTGCTCGAGAGATACGAAACAGTCTAGGACCGGTCTGTGTGAGGAGGGTTTTCTTTTTTCTCCTTAATTCTTCAAATAATCTCCAATATTTGACGGACGACTTAGTTCACAGCAGTTGTCCTGGAGGCAAAGTTGTTCGGAATGAGGAGTTCTATCATGTGGTATGAAAACATTGTGCACGTGTGAAACGTCACGTGATATACAGCCACCCATGTTGTGTTTTTTCTGTTTGCAGCGCCACCAAGTGGCCAGTCGCCGCATTCCTCTTCACGTGACCACGGGCTGAGCCCGTACACAGGTGTACCGAGTTGGGTGCAATTGTCTCATTCCGTTGGAGAGTTATAGCCATTTAAGTAAAGCCCGCCTCGCCCACCCCCAACGTTTTGGCGTACCGTCGCCAACGTGGATGGAAATTCCAACTGTTTCCCGATCCCTGTTGGCAGTCAGACTCCAGAGAATCTTTCTGCACCGGTTTGGGTCAGATCGGGCAAAAAACCTAGGACTAGTGTGCAAAAGTAGGTTTTTCAGAAAATCCAAAATACCCGAAAATCTCGCCAGCGCGACCACCCAATCCGAGGCATGCATCTTGTTCGGCTCGAGCCAAGGATTCCGGTGATGTAAGACACTTGGGTCTGCGACCGACGGTCGAGGAGTTACGAGCCATTTCGTACTTTTGATCGCTGCAGCACCACCTTGGGGCCGATCGGGGCGAGCCTTGGTGAGGTTGTAGTACCTGGCCGGTCCTACCATACCTCAGAGTTTCAAGTCTCTACCACGGATGCTTTGGTCTGCCCGCTCACTTTTAGGGCGGAATGTTGATGATCCAAACTCCCAGGTTGCACTCCAGAGTGTCGTGCTGTGCACTCTGTTGTGATCCATTTTCGGTGTCAACCAATCTGAGCTGAGCTTGTTTGCCGGCGACCTTAGACCCTCTCGCCGCGGCCCAGGTGGGCGTGGCCTTTGCCGGCTCCCCCGCCTCGGCGTCGCTGCGTCATCGCTTCTCGGCCTTTTGGCTAAGATCTAGTGGTCTGGTCGGACGTCTGAGACAGCGATCGCCTCTTGTCGGACTTGGTCTCGTGTGTTGCTTGTCACACGGGACATACACCCTTCAGGAGGTACATTGACAAGCGGCTTTTAATTGACGACTCGTTCTACGAGGAATCTTCTTGTTTTAAGGTAAGCAGGTTTTAATTTATTTATTGTATATTTATTGTTGGATTTTAGCCGCAGCAGGCTAGTGGTGCCTCCAACATGTAGGCTGCTCGTGCCGGCATGAGGAGGCACCACAGCGTGCGTTTTAAATTTAAGACAAAGGAGGATGGCACTCTCCAGGCGATGTCCAGGCTGGACTTTTCCAGGAAGTGCATCCAACAGACTCTCAGTTTTAAGGCTATTGATATTAACTGCTTGTTGACTCTGCCCCTGAATCATGGCTTTGATGTTAGTTTTGCTTCTGCTTCCTTGCTAAGTACTTTTTGGGCTCGGTATGAATTGTGTCAAGCCAATTTCTCCATGTTCACTGTGGAAAAACTGACTGATAATTCGCTGAAAGTGGTGATTGTCAGGATGTTTAATGAAACAGTTAGTGGAGAGGACATTGCTGTATGGTTGGCAAGATATTGCTCTATTCGTGGTCAACCAGTCAAGGTTTTAGATGAAGACGGTATCTGGAGCTGTGCGTGGAGAGTGCCCATTAAACAATGGGCAGATCCCAACAGCTACCATGGCCTGAGTCAAATTCCTTCTATGATTGTGTTGGGAGAGAATAGAGGTTACATCCATTATCAAGGGATGCCCAAGCTATGCCGCAAGTGTGGCCAACTTGGGCATCTCGCCGAGGCGTGCCAAGAAGTAGTGTGTAGGAAGTGCAGAAAAATTGGACACTTTTGAAGAGTGCAAAAATGGCAGAAAGTGCAACCTCTGTGGAGAATCATCCCATCTCTACAGAGACTGCCCTCAAAGCTTTGCCAACAAGCTAAAAAACAACAAAATGGCCGCCCCACCCAAAGACCAAACGATAAAGGAGGCGGGCCCTGAGGTTTTGGCGGGAAATTCAAATCCTCAGCCAGCCTCAGGGATTGGACCGGAAGAAGGAAGTGGGGCGGCCACAGGGGCGGAGTCAACTCGAACAGCTGGTCAGGGGGAGGAAGCCAATCGTCAAAATGACAACGGTAAAGAAGAGGTGGACGACAAAGAGGAGGAAACGGCTTCCTCTCTCGTCACCGTGTCTGAGGCTAGTGGGTCAACTAGTGGGAGTGAGACAGATTCTTCTCTTCCCAATGCTCAAGTGCAGAAAAGAACTGCGAGATTTCCTCTGGTCCAAACAGAGGAGAAAAAGCTGTGGGTAGCTCACCGGCTAGATAGTTCCCCCATGGAAGATCTAGACTGTGTGTGGCCCACAGACTCTCCTAATGAAGTATCTTTTCTGCATTTTAAGCTAAGAACATCAACGCCAAAGGCTTCGCAAGAGGTTCTCTCTGTGAGCCCTGAGACGTCAAGCACTTTCCTTCCTGATCCCAGGGTTTCTGGGCAAAAGGAAAGGCAAGTGCAACAAGAAATAACATGATTTTAACGATACCTCTGTAGTCCCCTCTTGATGCTTTTAAATGTCTCATATTATTTTTACCATACTGCTCATGGCTCTCACTATCTCCACCATCAATGTGAGAAGTGTGAGGAGCAATATTCGAGCACAGAGCGTTTTATCCTTTTTAAAATCTTTTAAGTCAGATGTGTTTTTATTACAAGCATGTGGCCTGCCTTTTTTAACTAATTACAGGATGTGGGAGGAGATTTGGACCCCAGGAGTTTCCATCTGGAGCGGGTCCAATTTTAACAAAAATGACGGTGTCGCTATTTTAATCAAAAATCCCAATATTTTGGTGAAGGGCAGCACTGTGGTGAGGGATGGGCAGGCAATTTTAGCTAATCTGACTTTTTTAGGTAAGGATTTTAACGTTCTTAATGTTTATGGTTTTACGGAAAAACAAGAACGATATGAGCTTTTAGAAGAATTGCAACCCCACATGCTGGGTAGGGCTCCCCTAGTGGTAGCAGGGGATTTTAACTGTGTTTTAACTCAGAGAGATAGGAAGAGGGTAGAAGATTTTAAAATGGACAAAACATCGGTTTTATTGCAAAATTTAGTGAGGGATTTTAACTTAGTTGACTGTTTTAAAACATTGCATCACAGAGAGGAGGGCTTCACCTGGTTCAGTGGTGACGGCACCAGGGCCTCTCGAATCGACTACATTTTTACAAGGGACTGCCCGCCAACCGATGCTACATTATCCCCCCCTCTTTTTTTCTGACCACATAATGCTATCCTGCACCCTTTCACTGCTCTCGGGTGTGACAGTAGGGGGAGGGCTGTGGAAGTTGAACTGCTCTCTGTTGGAGGATGAGGAAGTCGTTAGAGAATACAGAGAGCAGTTCAACCGATGGCAGACCCTCCAAGACTTTTTTGACTCACGAGCACAGTGGTGGGAAATGGTAAAGGAAAGGACGAGACAGTTTTTTAAGAAAATAGGTAAAGAGAAAAAGAAAAAGAAAACAGACGCACGATGGGGTTGCAAAAAAGACTACAGAGGTATTTTTATCTTTTAAATAGTGGGTTTGATTTTAGTGAAGAAATCAAAGAGGTTAAAAAAAGAGATGTCGGAACTAGTGGAGGTCAAAAGCAGAGGCATTATTTTTAGGAGCAAAGAGAGAGAAATCGAGGAAGGCGAAAAATGCACTAGATACTTTTTCAAGAAAATCATTGATAGAGGTGGAGCAATAGTCAAATTGAGAAATAAAGAAGGAGAAACAAAGAGAGAATGAAGGGCACTTTATGCCACTTTGAGTGATTTATTGCCCTCATAAAAATAAGCCCCGCCCCCTTTTTTACCCCTCCCGCTCACTTCCGGTCTGACCGCGTGACCGTGGGAAATTCCCACGGTCTCCCCTCCTCTTCCCACCCACCAACACCCCTCACCACCACCACCACTTCTGGACTGGTCACGTGATCGTGGGAAAATTTTCCCACGATACGGAACCCCTCACCACCACCAATTCCGCTTCTGGAGAGGTCATGTGATCGTGGGAAAATTATCCCACGAACCACATTTGATGATGTACTTTTACACAATTACACACAGTTTAAAAGTATTAAATAATATTGATTATAATAATAATTATCGATGTTCAAACACTAAAATGTTAAATTGTTTAGACGTAAAAATAAATAATTAATAAACGTTATCAAAATGCATATTAAAACAGCGTGTATTTACATTACATCAAACAATTATTAAAGGATATCAAAACTTAAAAACATAAAAACTGACTTACGTTCTGTTTTGTTGGTGAAAGAAGAACAAAATTATCCCGTTTAAAGATTAATCACCTCCAAAGATTTATCCGGGTTTAAAGATCCATCAGCAAAGATTTATCCAACAGCAACGCTTTATCCAAAAGGTATATATCCAAAACTTTAGAGATATTCCAAAAGTTATCCGGTTCAAAGTTGTGTAAATGTAATCCCGGGAGCCCAGCGAAACACATCCGTACTCTTACAATCCCAAAGTTAGAATGAAGCTTCTGGCAGTCACACACTGACCAGACGTAAGCTCCACCCCTAGAACCCGCCCACAACACGTGATGAAGAGGGGCGTGAAAATAGAAAGTTCCCACGCCTCTTCATACAGGACAGAAGGAGGAGCATCCTTGTAGCTCCTCCCAATTCTACAACCATTAATACCATCCCACGCAGTCATTCTATCTCAAAACACTCAACATGTCTCAAGAGGATATCACCTCACCAATCCCCCCTTCCGGATCTGTTGGTGGATATGCTACAAACGGATACCCCCACCAAAGCATCGACTGGCTAAATAAATTTTGTACGGAACTTGGATTTCACAATCTCGCATTCCTCACGAGCTACGGGACTGGCGTTTGTGCTGCCGCTGCTGCTGCAGCTACTGTTGCAGCCGAGACTCCAGGCACCACATCTAGTGACGAGTTGGACGGGTGCCTTGGTGATACTGGGCACCGGATTATTAAAGCAGTTGTTACCATCATACTGGAATATCTGATTGATAAGCAAATGAAGAAGGATTGCGTTGGATGTACCGTAGACCATCCGTCCCAAACAAGACATTCGTGCCTGTTTGAGCCTACACCATATTATTTTTACAATTGTTTTGACGAAATCCGTCTGAAACTCCTCAAACCTGAGCTGAAAACTATCTTAGCTCAGGCTTTGAATCTGTACGGGGCTACCCCACACCTGCAAAGAATTCAGGGAGCTGTGGAGACTATTTTGTTTGAGCTCAAAGATGAGATGTACATTGTGGAGCATCTGGCATCTATCAGGCAGAAGCTAGTCGACGAAAGCTGTGAACAGATCGTATACAACGCTGTTGACAACTGGAAACACGTTGATGCTGAAAACCTCGATTCTACCTCAGTTTGAAGATGGGAAACTGCTGCACCTCCTGGATAGCCAAACATTTCTTTAAATCATATGTAAAACGTGTGATATCAAACTTGCTGTACAAGATTATCGATGATAATCATGCAACAGGTGATAACGTTACTATGGTTGATAAACGTCTGACAAATTTGTCGAATCAGATGAACGCTGTAAGGGGAATATCAAATCAATGGAATAATATGATAAACATGTCCGTCAAACACATATCTTGCACGACTATCAACAACATTCTTGAACTGATGCCTGAATGCAAGGAATCTCTTAGAATAGGAAATATATTATGTCTTTGTACGTATGTGACTGATGTTTGTAAATTGTCAAGGAATGAATACCCCGATGTTTGTAAAATGATTGATATTTTAGTTGAATACATGTTGGAGAAAAATTTTGAAATGTGTGTAAATTTTATTTTGATGTTCGGATGATCCGTGTAGATATCTGAAATAAAAATCTGTGTGACATCAAGACAACGGGTCATTATTTTATGAAGAGTGACAGAGATAGTAACATGTCAGAGCTAATGAAAAAAGTTTACTATAACCCCTCAAGCCCCGGAGCTTTTGGCGGTAAGGACAGATTAAAACAGGCTGTGTTACAGGAATACGGCGTAAAATTAAATGATAAGGATATTAACGAATGGTTGTCCAAACAGGACGTATATACGTTACACAAGACTGCACCAATAAATTATAAACGGAACCGTGTAGTCGTATACGGTAAGGATCATCAATTCCAGGCTGACTTGGTCGATATGACCGCATACTCAAAAGAGAACGATAATATTAAATTTATTCTTACAGTTATCGATGTGTTCAGCAAGTACTCATGGACACGCGCATTGAAAAATAAGACGGGTCCGGAGGTGACTAAAGCTTTCGAATCTATCTTGAAAGAAGGGCGCGTACCGATAAAGTTGCAAACAGATAAGGGGACAGAGTTTTTCAATAAACATTTTCAACTACTGATGAAAAAATATGGCATACATCATTTTGCCACAGCAACCGATTTAAAAGCGTGTGTAGTCGAGAGGTTTAATAGAACTCTAAAAGGACGGATGTGGAAGTTTTTAACGGCTGTAAACTCCAAACGTTACTGCGATATACTGCAAGACCTGACAGAGGGTTATAATTGTAGTTATCACAAATCCATCAAAATGCGCCCGCTGGATGTTCATAAAGAAAATGAGACGGTGGTGTTTAATAATTTATACGGTAAAATACGTAAAGAGAGACCCGTCTTTAAATACTCTGTAGGGGACGTTGTTAGAGTCTCTAAAGTCTGAGGTATATTTACTAAGGGGTATGAGCAGAATTATACGGAGGAATACTTCACCATAACCGCCTGCATTCCGCGTGTCCCTCCTGTATACCGGTTACAAGACTTAGATGGTGAAATCATCGATGGATGTTTTTATGAGGAAGAACTACAGAAAATTATTGTTAGTGATGATAAAACATTTAAGATTGAGAAGATTTTGCATAAACAAAAACGTGGAAAAGTCACGTACGTCCTAGTCAAATGGTGGGGTTGGCCCTCCAAATTTAACAGTTGGATAGCTGAACAAGAGGTGATGGATCTACAGGGTCCGTTAAAGCCTTAGTGAATTCATGACAGACGTCATTAAATAATTACCATGGCCGAGGAAGGATTCTACGTCACGCTTCCGTGCAACGCTTCGATGAACATCTACCCTGATAACAAAATATCTAATTACAGAACTAGATTGGCTAGAAGTATAAATTTAAAAGGTCTGTGGGAGGTGGCAATGGTTGAATTTGAATATCCATTGACGTGGTATACATTTAATGAGGATGACTCTGTTTTTATTATTGTCTGTGATCAACGTCTACTACAGAATAACCACGAACTGAGCGATGTAAGAGGCGATGCGTTTCAGATTGCTCTAAAATTATCAACGAGCCGGAATACGTTAAAATGTGGGTATTTTGAGGATGTACCCATTTTGCTCAGGGATATAAATGTCACTCTCCCCCAGAGGGTACGTCTCGCCTACGACCGTATAAAGAATAAGGTATTTCTCAAAGCGCCCCCAGGGACTTCGTTGACATTTTATGGCAAACTAGCGATCATCCTAGGTTTAAAACCAGGGGTTTCTATAGAAACTCTAAACAGTTCGGATGAACATCAAGACACACACATCACATATGCGCCATTCCAGGCTGATATAAATGCCGGATTCTACACACTATATGTATACACGGACATAATCGACTATCAAGCGGTTGGGGATGCCTATGTACCTTTATTAGCAACTGTATATATAGATGGTGAGACTAACAAAACAGTCAGTGTCAGATACGACAAAGCTCATTACGTACGTGTTAATAAGAGCTGCATCTCAGAGATCTCTGTTGATGTAAAAGACGATTTAAACCAGGACGTACGTTTCACCTACGGAAAGGTTGTTACCAAACTACATTTTAGACCTGTGAAACACCAACCGTTTTAAAATGGCTCATCACGCACCGTACAAAGTGGATCCCGAACGCTACATATCATACTACAGGGCTCAGGCAGGTAACGGCCTTCCGGGTTACGCAGGGGGCGGAGTTATGTACGGCTCCGGTTTTGCTTCAGGAATCGGTGGTCTTTTTAAAGGCCTTTTTCGAATGGCAATGCCTTTTTTTAGAAGGGGGATCAGTATAGCAAAACCACATCTAAAGTCAGCCGCTAAAAACATAATGAGTGATGTTGTCACCAGTGCTCTAACAAAGTCTTATAATAATAATGATGAAAATGGACAGGAAGGCCATGGCCTGATGGTGATGTCACGTAAACCACCGGGTACCCGTATGAGAAGAGGGCGTGTCCTTGCTGTAAAGAAGACCAGCCGTTCTAGCAAAACACGCTCAGTTACAAAAAGCAAGCGAAGAACTAGCACGAAACGGGTGAAAAGATCTGCAGATTTAAAAAGACGGGGTATCACTATTTTCTAAAAATGTCTCTGCTACACTGTATGTCTGATGAGTGCATTAAATCAGAGCTGGATCTGTTTACGGTCCCTTTGACACAAACAGCTATTGAAAAAAATATGTATGTGGAGATAAGCCCCGTGTCAGCTTTAACAGACGCATCACCCATTGAATTCTTTATAGCGGGGGCCGGTGAAGATTACACAGATCTGAATAACACGTTGCTATATACGCGCGTCAAAATAACCCTACCGAACGGAAATGACATTCCTGACGGAGCGCCTGTGGCTTTAATTAATTACCCTGGATCGACGATTTTCTCACAGGTTGACGTCTCTTTAGCTGACCGGCTCGTCAGTAACAGTAGTAATACGCATCCCTACAGGTGTCTCTTTGAGGCCCTCGTTAATTATGGAAAAGACACTCTCGAGAGTAACTTTTCAGCGGGTTTATTCTACAAAGATTCTTCGGCTCACATAGATGCTACGGATCCTGGAGGGGCGAACGCGGGATTAACAAAGAGAGCAGCGTTCACAAATGCCAGTAGTGTTGTAGAACTACTAGCTCCAATTCACAGCGACATCTTCTTTCAGTCTAAATTATTATTGAACGGAGTGGATATACGGATTCGGTTAACTCGTGCGAAAGACGAGTTCTGTCTGATACGTAGTGACGCCATCAATTATAAGCTTAATATACTGTCGGCTTCACTTTTTGTGAAAAGAGTCACCGTATCCCCTGCAGTGCGTTTGGGACATGCGCAAGCTCTTCTCTCGACCACAGCTAAATATCCCATAGATAGAGTCTGTGTGAAAAATTTCTCCGTACCGGCAGGAGCACGTGTATCTAACCATGAAAATCTCTTCCTCGGGCCGCTACCAAAATCCATCATTTTGGCCATGACGGAAAACACCGCCTTTTCTGGTGCTTATGACAGGAATCCTTTTGCCTTTAAACACTTTGACCTTGAATATTTGACTCTGACCTGTGACGGGACCCAGGTCCCTTCGCGTCCCTTTCAACCAGAATATAATAACGGGTCTGCCGTGAGAGAGTTTTATCAACTAGTGACAGCCACGGGACGGCATCTAAAGAATCAGTCTATGATCATAGATCGTGAAGATTTCCTACACGGATACACTCTCTATGCCTTTAATCTGACACCCGACGAGGAATGTGGTCAACACGTTTCATTGATTAGATCAGGAAATATTAGATTAGAAGCACGCTTCAGAGTACCCCTCGCACAACCAATTAACATTTTAATATATTCAGTCTTTGACTCTATTATAGAGATATCAAATCGGAGACAGGTGTTCGCAGAGCACTACTGAAAACAGCTGTAATGAATACCGTGCAACTGACGGGACTGATGGATAAAATTTCCTGTAACACAAATTTTTTAGGTGTACTACCGTGCGATTACCTACCCGAAGACCCTTTAAAGGATACCCCTTGCATGCTAATTTCGAATACACAATCTTCAGACGAACCGGGGGAACACTGGATTGCCATATACATACGTCGAGATGGCGTCGCCTGTTTTTTTGACAGCTTTGGTAACGCACCGAATGCAGATTGCTTTCCTGCATCTTTTCATAACTTTCTAAAAAACAATTCTACTGTCGTTCAGTACTCGGACGAACAAGTTCAAGATTATACTTCTGATACCTGCGGACAACATTGTGTGTTTTTTCTGTATTATATATCAAGAGGTTATGAATATGAGAATATTATAAAAATGTACCATAATGATTTGTTAAAAAATGATGTCATGGTCTCTCTCTTTGTGAAAAAATTGAAACCTAGTCTCTGTAACGGTAAAACATTTAAATGCATTCAGTGTGTACAGTCCGGTAAAACATTTCAGACGTATTAATGTGATGTATTGTTTATGTGTGTGTGTGATGAATAAACAAACTTGTGAAACAGATTAAACGTTTTCTTTTTCTTTTATTGGTATCAGACATTAGTATACAACTTAAAAATACACTTACATAATTTTGATACACAAATTTACATTCAATAATATTTGTAAAACAGATAAACATCTCCAATTATATAGATGCAAATAATTGTTAAAAATCTAGCCATTGGTTTGCGTCTAATTTAGGTGATTTAAATACACCCGTATCAGATGTGTCTGAAGAGCGACGTGGTGGCGAGCTGTGACGTTCTCGCTTTTTCAATGATTTCATCGATGCTGACGCAGGGGTGGCACCGGTTGTTTTTCTTTTAAGTGAATCAATCACGCATTTAACATGATGGTTACTTATAGTTGAGTGAGGTATGTTTAAAGAGGAAAACGCTTCGAGAAATTCATTCCATCCTGTCGGCCTACGTTTGTCATGTATCGTTTGAGGCATTGTTACGCTTTTCAACAGATCAAGCATATGAGATCCTGCAATGATTTTCCCTTTATAAACAAATTCTCCGGCGTCTGTCCATGAAGACAACTGTTTGGCCTTAGACATTTTACCCAAAATGTATTTTACATTTTTCAAGCTTCTCTGAGGGACGTTGTTTAGCACCTCTGATACGATTACGTCTTCAGTGACGGGTGCTTCTTCATTTTCGCCATCCTGACTCGGCACTGTTAACGTTAAAGCGTTGCTCTCCACATCGTTGTGCTTTGACACAGACAGAAATCTCTGTAACATTTGTGTGTATAGTTTTACTTTTTCATGCGGACCCAGGTCATGTCTCTGTAATATCTCCCTTATAGATGAATCCAGGTTTTCCTCCACGGACGTATTGATATTTTCACGTGGCGGCGCATTCCTTAGTCTATCCATTTGATGCTTTGGCACAAGATACAATTTTTCAGTATGTTGCATTTTTTCTCTTCAGATTCAGTTTCTAGTTATCAGGCTAGTTATGAAAGGTAAAGCTACACTTAGAAGAGGTAGTAAAAAGCCTCCTTTCTGGTTAATCATACGTCTTTTTCTTGCAATATTGATCTTTTTATTAGCAACGTATTTTATTTCGGTCTTTCTCCTTTTTAAAGATCCGTGCTGTTTTGCAGTTAGAGGGATCTTGCCGTGAAGAATATTGAGGGCCACTTCACACAGAGCCAGTATGAGTTCGTCAGGGGCTGAATGCAAAATAACCTTCCGTTGTTTGGGCGAGCTCTTGTATAATAACTTTAAAAGGTAAAGATTTCTGGAAAGTCTCGAACTCATTTTAAACTCCCTTCTGGACGTAGACAACAGGATAGTCAGACAGTAAATCTGTTCTGAGCCGAAATCTTTCAGGAGTCTGTGTTTTATAATCTATTAGCAGATAGCTGAAAGGAAGACTAGTTGCATCCTGGTAAGCTTCAATAAAAAACTTTGTATTACCGGGAAACATCTGACGACCCAAAACACCTATCTGCTGCTTATCTCGGGGGTTTTTAAATATTATTAAATAATTTGCGTTAAGTCCTATTGTTCTGGTAGATTTTCCCTGGAAAAATAGCTTCTGTATCAGTAGCAAACAACTCATATTTTTATGATGGACGTATTGCGTAAATATCTTCTCGACTTCAGAATTGGACGCTGCTTGACCCATAACGTCGTCCAGAATTAATAGGGATCTTTTACCAGGTGGGAATAATGAATCATCATCCAATTTCTTTGGGATGTTTTCAATGAATTTAATATCAAAAGCATGTAACAGTTCATCATATAAAGGCTGCCAACATGTATAAATGTACACATAATTATCAAACTTCACAGAACACATTTTGTCCGAATTGTACATTAGAGTCTTTACAAAAAAAGTCTTCCCACTATTGCTTGGGCCGCTAATAACAGCTGAAAACGGGTGTTGCAGTCTGCAGTCAAAAACATCTGTTTCACACATTTTCAAAGTATTGTTAAAACCCGTAAGGCAAGGTCGTATAATCTGGTTGGAGTACTCGCTTATTGTACACAAGTCTGAAACTTTTCACAATTGATCTGTTGTGCAATGTGAAGGTCCTCTTATTACGTGTAATGGTCTCTGTGCGGGGGAACAGCTCCTGAGTGTCACCGGTCTCTACATACGCACAGACTAACCCTATCAGACTCTGTAGTGTGACTATCTGTGCATTATTTGCGTTAAGTGTAATACCCTTCGCTTTGAGACACGTATGTCCGTTTGCCGTTCTAAACCCATACGACTTGGGACCTGATGATGCAAACTCAACCACACTGTCGCCTGTCGCTAATTCGCTCGTTAATTGACCGAGATAAGATCCTGTCTCGGGAATCCAGTCGCCGTTTTTTGACACAAAGATCACAGAATCTGTATCTGCGTACAACACACGTTCGCCTAATTTATCCAAAAGATTATACAGCTCGAGTCGCGCGTAAGCTGTGGTGAAAGCGCCAATAAAGACATTAACGTCTCGTGTCGGGCACGGATCGCGTTCTGCATAGGACCACTGAATCAATGCCACTGAATCAGATACAAACGAAAAGTGTTTTATAATTCGGCCGGCACCTCCAAAAAGACACTGTGTGAATTCTTCAGGCTCTGTCAAAAGCTCTGTGGTAGGCAGATGAGTCCTGAGAGAGAAGCGGCCCCACAAAGTGTTCAAAATAAGCTTGCTTATAGATCGTTTTGCGGGGTTATGGGCTATATTAGCGATGTCTAGCTGAACGCCCTGTTTATCCAGATAATCATCGACATAAGACTGTTTGTCCGCATCTGTCACTACATGTGAGGGGAAGCCTGACGCCTCCTGTTTGGATTTTAGGAATGTTTTGACGTAATCGGTAAACAATGTATCAGTCGACTGCGAAAAATGCCAGACCTCGTGTATTTTGATCACATGATACCCGTGTTGAATAGCTCGTTGTAATTCAACGCTGACCCATGTAGCAGTGATACTTCTGTCGACATCAGTATGACTGCATTGGGGGTCCTGAATCTGATTCTCTGCACAAGTCCTGCATAAAGGAAACATTAGTTTACCACCGCATCGATAAGGCAGAACAGGATGAAATAGCTTACGAGGCGGTAGCACTGTCGCTTTAATTAACCCAAAATAATTATCTATTTCTTCAAAATCCTCAAAAATAATCTTCGGGTGTCCGATAGGATAAGTCTTACTCGACTGTACGTACGGGTAGAGCGATGTGAAATCATAATAATCCACTCGTTCATCATCAGCTGTTTTGTGGTACAACTTATACGCATTCGTACGTCCACCAAATAATGCATCCCGGGGTCTGAGCCTCTCAGGTGCTTCGTAAGATTCCATAAACTGAATGACATCATGATTTGTTTGTTTAGCATGATCCCATTCGCATTCCCAGATAGTAATCACTCGTAAGGAATACACTTTACGAAGTGTTTCTATCTTTTCATCCGATTGCCTTCTGAGAGTACCAAAAGATACTTTTGATAAAGGCTGAATTTCTTCCGGCTTAAATCGACAATCGTCTCCATGGTAAAAACAGCCCAAGAACTCCAAGGCTGTTTTTACCCCATCAACAGACTCATAATAACCATCAACATGATAAGGTCCGAAGGCTTGCTCTCCGTGGTTTAAGGCATGCTGCACGGGTACACAGTCCTTACTTTTAATAAATTCTAACCACTGAATTGACGCGTTGGAGTACGTTTTGTATTGATTAATGTATGCGTGACTATGTGTAAGTGCAACTGTATCCCGACTCAAAAAGTTTGTTTTGAATACTTTCATGCATGTTCCGGCCAATGTCACAGATTTAAACGGATCAATGTTTGTACATTCGATGAATTCTTTGCGATATTTTATACAGACCTCTCGAAGGATCACAACGTCATTCCGACAGTAAAAAGCAAGCTCTTTTTCGAAGTCAAAGACGTCGTTCAATACGCATGTGTACCACGAGTCAAATCTGACACGTTCGATTTCGCTCATCGTTTCATAACCGTAAAGCTCTTTTGCAGGATAGGGACCCACATAATTTGCATTCTCTAATCTGTTGAAATGATGTGGAAAAAAACCCTTATCATTCACCGTCAGGTTTAATGCAGTCGGGACCTTTTTAAGCGAAAAAGGGAGAAACTGGAAACTGTCCACGTATCTTTGTCTAAACGCCGCATCGTACATATGTAATATTCTACACCCCTGCATAATAACCTTTGGAGTTATGCCTTCGCTGCTAAAATACTGTAACAGAATGTAGGAATCAAACCCCGAAGCATTGTGAGCTATGAATGTGTAATCATTGTATTTTGGACGTCTGAAATGTTTAATCAGACGTGCCACACAATCTGTGCCTCCAGCTTCAAACGTCTCGCCTGTCTGAGTCATTGCACATACAAAATTAGCCACGTTTATCATCCTGGTACATAGTCTCAAAATCGTAATAAATGTATTTTTCATCACACATTTCAGACTTTAGAGGCTGAATGTAACATTCGTGACTACCTTCGCTTGTCAAAATCTCGTTGCAATGTACACAGCTCTCTGGAGAGCACTTGTGTGGTTTGGTTTTATCACCAGATCTTGCAACCCTATACAATTTTTGACATTTAGTGCAGTATTTTATAGTGTCACATTGCGATTTTTCAATGGATGTATGCTCTTGTTTATGTGCTTCGTAACAAAAGGTGTTTCTGCAGTATCTGAGGCAGTCTGGGCAGTGTTTATAGTTTGTGACATGTGTGCGACATTCGCTTGTACAGCAAATATTACAGACATATTTGCATTTATGCAGTCTCCTATCGTTGAATCCGCGGTAACAAAATTGACAGACATAACTAGTGCCTAAGAAACCTTTCAAATTTTTGATGAGATAGTAATGCGATTCATGAATGTATAAATTTGCGGTCTTTGGATGTATTTCATCTGTGTTTTTGTAGACCTGTACCCTTCCAGAGCAGTCTCTGTGAAAAACTACAATTTTTAAATTTAATTTTCTTTCGAAAATGTTCAGATCATGAAACCCTATTTTATCGAGCGGTGCAAATCCACACAATGTGTGTATGTCTTTTGCTGATTTTTGCAACTCTTGATCTGTTAATGTCGGATTCAAAAAATATGCCAGACAATAACTAAGGCACATGTTGTCGTTCAGATTCGTCGGACAAAATAAATTCATTTTATTTCGTTTGATAGTGTCACTGATGGCAATACTCGTGATTCTCCTACGACCACCCCCTTGATGATCCATAGCTACAGAAACTCTTAGAGATAAAGAGTTGTCTGTTGACACGTCTCTGTTGCTTTGTGCAGCGCGTTCAATTTGATCAATGAATAATGATGGATCATGATTGCTTTCTGGTGTTAACACAGCATTTATAGACGTAGGTAAGCTGTCACCAGTTAGTGCTATATTCACATAGCCCGTATCGCCAGCCGTCAGTTGAGAAAAATGCACAATCTCGTTTAAAATATTGTGTAGACGATGATTAAAATCAGCCAAATCGTTTGTATCTATTTCACGGAGATTCAGTGTCCTTTGGATTTCTAGTCCGTTGAAATGTGGTCGAGGAGTTATTACGAAGTCGCCTACACGCCCTCCCTCAGTCGTCAACGTATGAATTTCGTCCTGGCTAAGACCCATATTAGGGAGCTGATGATTATAATTCGAAAACCCATTACCGGACTGAATGGTTTCATCATCACGCTCAGGCATGTCTAGCCAGGATTGCTGCTCGGCAATAAGATTTTGCAATCTCTCCCTTACTGATAGTCCTGTAGTGTCTAGCACGCTTAGTTGTTCACGTATTAATCGTTGCAATTGTTCATTATTTCCATCACGTCTCGACCTGGCACACTCGTCGTCTTCGTCAATATTAGGGAACCGGTGGTGATAATTCGAAAACCCATTATCGGAGTGGATGGATTCATCATCACGCACGTCTAGCCAGGATCGCTGTTCGGCAATAAGATTTTGCAATCTCTCCCTTACTGAAAGTCCTGTAGTGTCAATTGCTCTTAACTGTTCACGTATTAGACGCTGCAATAGTTCATTAGTACTGAGATGCCTCGATCTTATGTGTTCTACATCTTCGTCTGAGTCTGACTGCATATCAGTGTAAGATCTTTTAGAAGCCATTTTGTTTTAATGTGTTACTAGTAGACTATAAACGAATACTCCAACACCATCACCATTCATAGATAATAGTAATAGCTGATGGGTAATGTTTAACAACAAACCATAGCAGTATTACAAATAACAGTCAAATTAATAAAAACAAATAAAAAGTAATCATCAAATATGAAAACTAGAGAATGTAGGATTTCAAATGATATTTAGTTTTGTCAAGATTAGTCTAGGTAATGGTTTTTGGGGATCCCACCGGTGGGCTGGTGACGCTGAAGAGATTTTAATAACAACAACCCATACTATTATTACAAATAACAACTGTAAAATAACAGTCAAATGAATAAAAATAATAACAATCAAATTAATAAAAATAAATCAGTAATTATGATATATTGCATAACTTGCATTGTGTCTTTTCCATTGATAATCTGGATAACGTTCATTTAAAAGGTGCTTTGTTACCAATATTAGTTGCTGTCAGGGGTTTCACGATTGTCCTTCAGGTAGGTTAACAGCATCCTGTTATAGAAATAACAGTCAAATTATTAAAAACAATCAAACAAATAAAAAGTAATCATCAAATATTAAAACTAGAGATGGTGAGATTTCAGATGATATGTAGTTTGGACTTAGAATACATTATTACTGAATATAAAGGTAATCTACAGTTCACACCAATAATACAACAGTCAGGTGAATAAATTTAAATCAATATTTGTATAATAATTGTTACCTTTATCAGCTGTTGTTCATGATGTATTTCGCAATTCTCCTCTGGTGTTAAGGATAACAACAGTTCATGCTGTAATAGAAATAACAGTCAAATTAATAAAAACAATAACAATCAAACAAATATGAAAAACTAGAGGTAGTCTAACTTCAAATGATATGTAGTTTGGACTTAGAATACATTATTACTGAATATAAAGGTAATCTACAGTTCACACCAATAATACAACAGTCAGGTGAATAAAGTCAAATCAATATTTGTATAATAATTGTTACCTTTATCAGCTGTTGTTCATGATGTATTTCGCAATTCTCCTCTGGTGTTAAGGATAACAACAGTTCATGCTGTAATAGAAATAACAGGCAAATTAATAAAAAACAATCAAACAAATAAAAAGTAATCATCAAATATTAAAACTAGAGATAGTCTAACTTCAAATGATATGTAGGCCTAGTTTAGATTTACTATAGGATATTACTGAATTTAAAGGTAATGACTACAGTCCATTACATTAATAGATATATAAAAATAATAATAACTGTCAAACTAATATTTGTATATTACCTTATCAGATGTTGTCCAGAACGCTTTTCACGATTCTCCTCCTGTGTTTAAAAGATCGTTACAAAGTTCTCTGTTTACATCCACTTAACGTTGCGCACCCTGTTGAAATTATAAGACTTCATGTCTCGGATTTCCTTGTGGTGAATGCATGATATTCCATAAATCCATGAGCTGAACAGCGTGCGGAATAACACAAAGATCCGAAGATGTGTTTGCGGTCAGACTCGACGAACAGCCGCAAATCCGAAAATACACCTCCCAGAGTGTCCTCACGCATGTCTCGGATTCCTTGCGCTGGAGCAGGACAATAATACAATTCTCATATTTCCACACGATGTGTTTTGTGGATCAGACGCTATGATTGAACAGATCGGTGATAAAGCACATAATCCAATGAACAGTACGCTGGGGAGATCATTGATAAATTCTCATATTTCCACAGGTGTACCCCGCGTTGATAAAACACATAATCCTTACTGTTGAAATTATAAAACTTCATGTCTCGGATTTCCTTGTGATGAATGCATGATATTCCACAAGAAACGGCATAATCCTCAAAACCCAATGAACTGTTTTCGCGATTCAGAATGAACAAACATGATGATAAATCCACATATTTCCACACGCTGAACAATGTTGATAATCCGATGAACTCAACTTTAAATTAAGCTCCCAAATTAACACAATAATAAATCCGTATAGATCCAAAATTCAATCCGTGGACCTGATCCTTAAAATCCACACTGTCTGCAATGCAGTCTGTGAGCTCATGGTCTTTTAAAACGGACGCGGCCGGAGTATGGGAGGAGTTTACGTGTGAGTGTGTGTATGTGTGGACCAATCTGTCGCTCGTACAGGTAGTGAATAGAGCGTAGACCAATCCGCCGCACGTGCGTCATCTAGGGCGTGCAAGGAGGCGGAGTCAACCCCGGGGCCCGTGTGCTCTGTTCAGCGGTTGCATTTCGGACAGCTCTTCAAGGTGAGTGGTCGCTTTTCTCAGAGCTAACCAAGAGGTCCTAATCACACCTCTTGTTTGGGAGGGTTCTAGGGGTGGAGCTTACGTCTGGTCAGACTACAGAGGATGGATATGTCATTGCTCTCTCTGACTTCGGCCTGTTAGGACGTGCTTTCTTGGGCTCCCGGGATTACATTTACACAACTTTGAACCGGATAACTTTTGGAATATCTCTAAAGTTTTGGATATATACCTTTGGGATAATCCTTGCTGTTGGTTATATCTTTGCTGATGGATTTTTAAACCCGGATAAATCTTTGGAGCTGATTAATCTTTAAACGGGATAATTTTGTTCTTCTTTCACCAACAAAACAGAAGGTAAGTCAGTTTTTATGTTTTTAAGTTTTGATATCCTTTAATAATTGTTTGATGTAATTTAAATACACGCTGTTTTAATACACATTTTGATAACGTTTATTAATTATTTATTTTGCGTCTAAACAATTTAACATTTTAGTGTTTGAATATCGATAATTATTATTATAATCAATATTATTTAATACTTTTAAACGGTGTGTAATTGTGTAAAAGTACAACTTTTGATCCAAAATGTTATTTTTGTGAATGAAAACTTTTTTAAAACAAATGTTTTATTTAAAAATGGAGTAATTTACTAAATAATGTGTAAAGGGAAAGACCTGTACTGCGTTTTAATGATATAAATTGACTAAATGGTTTTAAACAATGTGTGTAAAAGGACCATTGTTTAATAAAAACTAAAAAACATAACCTATATCTGTTTTCTGTCATCATTAAAGTTTGAAAATGTATTGTTTTCCATCATTTTGAACATTATTACATTGAACAAGACAGGTGTAACAGGTGTACAACAGGTGTCCAGTTCGGTACTGGGTCGGATGGGGTTCCGTATCGTGGGAAAATTTTCCCACGATCACGTGACCAGTCCAGAAGTGGAGGTGGTGGTGAGGGGTCTTGGTGGGTGGTAAGAGGAGGGGAGACCGGAAGTGAGCGGGAGGGGTAAAAAAGGGGCGGGGCTTATTTTTATGAGGGCAATAAATCACTCAAAGTGGCATAAAGTGCCCTTCATTCTCTCTCTAAACAATGACAGACACAAAGGATATAATATCAGTGGTAGAAAGTTTTTATGAGGAACTGTATGAAGAAAAGGTAAGTGATAGCATTTTAAGAGAAATTTTAACAAACATCGAGAAAACAGTTAAAGATGATATTGCCATGACAAATGATTTTAATCTCTCTGAGATAGACAAAAGTATTAAGAAATTCAAAAAAGGGAAAACTCCTGGAGTTGATGGACTTCCTCTAGAATTTTATTTGACCTTTTGGGACATTTTAAGACAAGACCTTCTGACTGTTTTTAATGACCTTGACAAGACTGACCAACTCCCTGACAGTTTTAGGACCGGTTTAATGACTTTACTTCACAAAAAAGATGACAAGACTGATTTAAAAAACTGGCGTCCTATAACCCTTTTAAACTTTGATTGTAAACTTTTTAGCAAACTTTTAACAACACGTTTATCAACAGTTTTAGCAGACCTGATCCACCCGGATCAAGCCTGTGCCGTCCCTGGGAGGAAGATCACGGACAGCCTTATTCCGATAAGAGATGCCATCTGTTATGCGAGAGACAGAAATATTCGGCTGATAGTTTTAAATTTAGACTTTGAAAAAGCATTCGACCGAGTCTCGCACCATTACTTATTTCAAGTTTTGGAAAAAATGGGGCTTCCTAGGAGATTCTTAGCTTGGGTGGGACTGCTGTATAAAGACATAACCAGCAAAATCCTAGTTAATGGGAATCTTTCAAAAGCGATAGACATACGCAGCGGTGTCCGTCAGGGTTGTCCATTATCTCCTCTCCTGTATGTGGCTTGCATTGAACCCCTAGCACAGGTTTTGAGAAGGGATAGATGGATCAATGGACTGACTATACCCGGGACTGGAGGACTGACGGCAAAGACTGTTTTATACATGGACGATGTCAATCTTTTATGCACGGACGTTTTATCAATCCAGAGGACTATGGACTTGACAGACTGGTTTGGGAAAGCATCGGGAGCAAAACTTAACAGAGAAAAGACACAGACACAGTTTTACGGCCCTTGGAAACCCAACGAGCTTGCTGGCCTCAACTGCACTATTAAAAAGACTGACTTAAAAATACTGGGCATCAAATTTGACAGAGACAAGGGAAGGGAGTGGAAATTGGCATGACGTGATGGGTAAAGCAAAGAAAAAATTGGGTTTTTGGGGACTGAGACAGTTGACGTTGGAAGGAAAGGTTTTAATCATAAAAGCTGTGATTTTACCATTGTTTTTACTGTTGTGCTCTGTTTTCTTCCCCCCCAGATTCTTTCTTGTATCCTTGGACCGGGCCATGTTTTATTTTATCTGGGGGTCTAAATGGGAGAGACTGAAAAGAAACACGATGAAGAAAGCACCACAAAATGGAGGAAAAGGCGTTCCGGACCTCTACTTGTTTTTAGGAGCTTTTTATACTGCACAACATATGAAATATGCCCTGACCCTCCTTTTTAAGAACTCAAACTATTAAAGACAGATTTGAAAATGCCAGTCGCCTTCGACCAACCCCCAGCATACACCTACATAAAACAGCGACACTTTCTTTTACCAAATTAAAATTCTTTAAAAACTTCTTTAACAAATTGTCGCTCTATCCTCTCCCTTGTGCAGGAGCGGGAACAAGTGTGTCCAGTCCGCGGGCTCACTCAATGTGAAGCCCAAAAGGTTTGGCGGAATGTGTCCCACTCAGCTCTTCAGAACCGACACCGGGACCTGGCTTGGATGGTCGCCCATGAGATCCTCCCGGTCAGGGCCGTGATGCACTCCAGAGGCATGTCCAAGGATCCCATCTGCCCACGGACCGGGTGTGGCGCGCCCGAGACCGTGAGGCACGCCCTCTGGGAGTGCAGTGCTGTGAGGGACCTGTGGGCGACAGCTGGCCCTCAGCAATTCCCGTACCTGCCAGTAGGGGGGGTCCCAGACTACCCTATGGGGAGAGGAGGGGTGAGCCAAGAGGACATCCGAGCAAAAACAACACCTAAGCTCTGGCTCACCATCCTCTGCATAAAAGACGCCATTTGGACCTCCAGAAACCTACTGGTAGGAAAGCGCATGCAGGTGCCCCTCCACGCCATCATTCAGCTGGCCAAATCAAGGCTGCAGGGTTACACCGCATGTCGCCATTCGGAGGTGGGGGTCAGAGCTTCACAGGAAAAGGTCCCCACAGCCACGAGCCCTGACTGCATCACCGGTTTGGGTCAGATCGGGCAAAAAACCTAGGACTAGTGTGCAAAAGTAGGTTTTTCAGAAAATCCAAAATACCCGAAAATCTCGCCAGCGCGACCACCCAATCCCAGGCATGCATCTTGTTCGACTCGAGCCAAGGATTCCGGTGATGTAAGACACTTGGGTCTGCGACCGACGGTCGAGGAGTTACGAGCCATTTCGTACTTTTGATCGCTGCAGCGCCACCTTGGGGCCGATCGGGGCGAGCCTTGGTGAGGTTGTAGTACCGGGCCGGTCCTACCATCACTCAGAGTTTCAAGTCTCTACCACGGACGCTTTGGTCTGCCCGCTCACTTTTAGGGCGGAGTGTTGATGATCCAAAATCCCAGGTTGCACTCCAGAGTGTCGTGCTGTGCACTCTGTTGTGATCCATTTTCGGTGTCAACCAATCTGAGCTGAGCTTGTTTGCCGGCGACCTTAGACCCTCTCGCCGCGGCCCAGGTGGGCGTGGCCTTTGCCGGCTCCCCCGCCTCGGCGTCACTGCGTCATCGCTTCTCGGCCTTTTGGCTAAGATCAAGTGATGTCAAGACCCGAAGAAAGAGAGCCGGCCATGATGGTGCGGTTATGGAATACGGTGCGAGTGGAATTGATGAAGGACGCGAAAGATGTGGTGAAACAACGCTTTGGAAGAGATTTTTTTGTGAAGGAAGTTTTGAAAGGACTTTTCAACATATCACCAGCCGAAGTGTTCTGCCTGCAGGATTTCATGGCTACTGGATTTATGGATTTAACTTTTTTTGCTTTGAAAGATTGTGTGAGTTTTTTTGAGGCTTGGAAGAAGAAAGAGGGACACATTTTGATGGATGGCCTGCAGGTGCTGCCAATTTTTGCCCAAGATTTTATCCCATTGACTGTACACATCTATAACCCGTTTGTGGAGGATGGGGACGTCTTGGTGTTTATTGCAAGGTACTGTGAGACCGTGAGAGGAGGGGAGAGATTGAGGGACCGACATGGAATATGGAACGGAAAGAGGAGATATTTGGTGAAGTTAAGATTGGATCCTTCAACAGCCGGTAGTGTGGTGCATCCGCCTGGCAGTTTTTCGATCGGATCAAACAGAGGCTTCTTGTATTATCCAGGACAGCCTGTATATTGTCGAAGGTGCGGTGAAAAGGGGCATATGAAAATGGAGTGCAAGGGAGAGAAATGCAGGTTCTGTGGGAGGGCAGACCATGAAGCAGCAGCATGTACGGCACCCAAACTTTGTAACCTGTGTGGGAGTGAAGAGCATTTATATCGAGGATGCCCTGCCAGGAAAAAGAGCTATGCCAGCCTTTTTAAGGAGGGGGAAGATTTGCAAGTGGACCTGGCTTCACTGCTCAGTAGACCATCCAGTTTTTCAGCGACACGGATGGATAGTGAGAAGGAAACAAAAAAGTGGGAGACAGAGGGAGGACTAGGGAGCCTTCAGGATAAAAATTCGGTTGCTGTAGAAGTGGATCAGAGCTTGTTTTCAGGACCACCTAAAGGAAATGAACTGGCGCAAGTTGTGGAACAGTCCTGGCCGGAGATAGACATCACAGAAGTGTTTTCAGGGGCTGCTGCAGGGACCAGTAAGGGCGCTAGCCAGGACGAGTCGCGGTCGAGTGATCCCACCAGGTTTACTTGGTCACAGCTGGATGTATTGGACATCATAACAACTGAACAAAACGAAGACAATGACAGCACGATGGGAACGATTGGGGGAAGAGGACGTCGGAGAGCGGTGGAAGAGGACGGAGGAAGAGAAGAAGGAAGGGAGCGGAAATGTTCTAAGCTGGAAAAGGTTTTTGGTTCTTTGGAAGATTTGGTTCCACCACAAGACTTTGGGAAAGGGTCGGGAGGGGAAAAAGACTGTAATGAAATGTATTATGAGAATGATGATGGAGGGCGGGGGGAAATGGAGTGGGGAGAGAATGAGGAGGGTAGAGAAGAACCCCAGGAGCAGCCGGAAGTAGTAAAGGGGAGTGATTGGGGGGAAGGGCAGGAAATGGTAGGGGGACAGCTTTTAGATACAGAATGGAAAGGCTAAAACGGTTTGGGATTGTGTTTTTTTTTTGTTTGGGGTTTTTTTGTGATTTTTCTGCATGCCTAAGATTAGAGGTTTTAGGGTAACTACTCTCAACGTGAGAGGTTTAAAGATGGCAGATCGAAGGAGAGCTTTTTTTGAGTCTTTAAGGTCCTGTCGCTTTGATGTTATGTTTTTACAAGAATGTCATCTAGAGGGCGGCAGAGATGAAGCTATTTTTTCAGAAGAGTGTGAAAGGGGTCCTTCTGTTTGGGGTGCAGGGAATGTCAAGGCTGATGGGGTGGGAATACTTTTTAATTCTCAAGATTTTCACATTGAAGGGAGTGCAATGGCTTTTCCGGGGAGGGTGTTATACGTTGATGTAAGATGGAGAGGGGTGAGGGTTAGATTCATTAATGTTTATGCTCCTAGCAAAAGAGAAGATAGGAGGGGTTTCTTTAATTGTTTGAAAGTTTTGTTTTTCACAAACCGAAAGGTTTTCCTTGGGGGGGACTTTAATGTGTCGCTGGATAGAGAATCCAAAGGGGAGTTAGCTAGTCTAATTAAAAGTTTTTCTTTTCGTGATTCCTTTAAGGTGGCAGGGGGAGCATCAGATGGGTTTACATGGAGAAACAGTAGAGGGGAAGCTTCCCGCCTTGATTATGTGTTTGTGTCTGCGGTAGTTGAGGTGGAACAATTTTTTATGTTACCAGTTTGGTTGTCTGACCATTGTATGGTAGGGGTAGAGGTGGAAGTCGGGGGGTTAGAGAGAGGAAGAGGGTCCTGGAGGCTGAATAGGTCATTTTTGCAGGACGAGAATTTCTGTCAAGTGTTCAGACATCTATATAGGGCATGGCAGAGTTTTAAGGGGCTGTTTGCTTCGCGGGCCTTGTGGTGGGAGGGAGTTAAGGAGAGAATGGCAATTTTCTGTAGATGGTGGGGGAGGGCTAAAGCAGCGAAAAGGAGAGAGTTAATTAAGGGTTGGAATAGGGAAATGCAGGTTCTGTGGAATAATGAAGGTAGTGGGGCAGCAGGGGTAGGAGGCAGGTTTTACGAGATACAGGGAAAGGTAAAGGATTTTTATATGAAAGAAGCGGAGAAATTTGTGGTAGAGATGGGTAGGAGGAGAAGGTGGTTGGAGGAAGGGCCATCAAAATTTTTGTTCGCTGGTGTAAAGAAACAACAACAGAAGAAATGTATGGAGACTTTGAGGGCAGAGAATGGGTATGCAAAGTCGACGGATGAGATGTTGAGTGTGGTGGAGGGTTTCTATAAACAGCTTTTTAGTTCTAGAGGTTCCTTAGGTTCTTTGGCAGAGGATTTTTTAAAATGCTTAGGGAAATCTTTAGAGAGTGAGGAAGCTGATGGGTTGGAAGTGGAAGTGTCTTGGCAAGAAGCAGGAAAGGCGATGGTAACTCTTAAGAAAGGGACGGCTCCAGGGTGTGATGGGTTGCCAATTGAGTTGTTTTGCTCTTTTTGGCAGCAAATTGGGAGGGATCTGGTGGAAGTGTATAATGAGAGCCTGTCGTCTGGAATGCTTCCCGAGTCAATGAGGACAGGGCATGTCTCCCTTCTGTACAAGAAGGGAGACAAGGAAGATTTGGCAAATTGGAGACCCATCACTTTACTCAATACAGACTACAAGATCTTGGCTAAAGTGATAGCGGTGAGAATGAGGTCGGTGGTAGGGAGGGTAGTGCATCCAGACCAAACCTGCGGGGTGCCTGGGCGGACTAGTACCAGATGACTAATGAGTCAAAGTCCAAATTACAGCCTTTGCGGTCCAAACTTAACTAATAAGCATAGTGTGGAACATTATATAGAAACTGTGTCTATTCCTCGTTTAGTGAAGCCAAACAATAAATCTAGTGTAGGATCTAGCAAAAATCGTATTGTAATTAAACCAGAAAATCTAAATATCAGTCAACAAAAACAATTTCTAAAGCTAGGTCTCCTAAACATTAGATCGCTCACACCTAAGGCGGTTATCGTAAATGAAATGGTCACAGACAATAACTTCGATGTTCTGTGCCTTACTGAAACCTGGCTTAAACCAAATGAGTATTTCGGTCTAAACGAATCTACTCCGCCAGGATACTGTTATAAACATGAGCCTCGTCTGATCGGTCGTGGCGGCGGTGTTGCAACAATCTATAAAGATATTTTTAATATTACTCAGAAAACAGGTCACAGGTTTAATTCATTTGAAGTACTTGTGCTAAATGTTACGCTCTTAGATGTAAGAAGGAAATCTATATTATCTCTAGCCCTGGCTACTGTATATAGACCTCCAGGGCCATATGCTGAATTCCTAAAAGAGTTCGCAGACTTTCTCTCGGATCTATTGGTAAATGTCGATAAAGCAATAATTGCTGGAGATTTTAACATACACGTAGATAATACAAATGATGCTTTAGGGGCTGCGTTTACAGATTTATTAAACTCCTTTGGGGTCAAACAAAACGTCAGTGGTCCCACTCATCGTCTAAATCATACACTAGATTTAATTATATCATATGGAACCGATCCAACTGATATAGATATTCTACCGCAAAGCGATGATGTCACTGATCATTACATGGTGACTTGCATAATACGTACTGCTGAAATATGTCATGTTGCGCCACGTTATAGACCAGGCAGAACAATCCTTCCAACCACTATAGATGGATTCTCAAATAGCTTACCTGATCTATCTAAGCTGCTAAGTGAACCCAAACAAACAGATGAATTAGAGGAAATGACTAGCAGTTTAAGCACCATTCTTACTAGTACATTAGATATTGTTGCGCCAATTAGATTAAAAAAGGTTCGAGAGAAAATTAAAGCACCGTGGTACAACAGTGCTACGCATGCTATCAAGAGAGAAACTCGCAACTTAGAGCGTAAATGGAAACAAACTAATTTAGAGGTCTTTAGAATCGCGTGGAAAGACAGTATGTCACGTTATAAAAAGACACTAAAAACAGCCAGGGCTGAGCATCTCCGCAAACTAATCGAAAATAACCAAAATAATCCAAGGTTTTTATTTAACACCGTGGCTAGACTAACAAATAAACAGACATCACCAGAGCAAAATATACCTTTACAGTTTAGTAGTAATGATTTTATGAATTACTTCAATGCGAAAATAGAAAGCATCCGAAACAAAATTATAAATGTACAATCCGCTATGGTGTCTTATGATTCAGCTTCAATTATGGACCCTCTAGAACAACTAAACCGCTTTACAACGATAGGACAGGAGGAGCTAAATAAACTTATCATTGCATCTAAACCAACAACTTGTTTATTAGATCCAATACCCACTAAACTACTGAAAGAACTATTACCTGTAGTGGAAGAGCCTCTCCTCAATATTATTAACTCGTCTTTATCTTTAGGTCATGTCCCAAAAATATACAAGCTGGCTGTAATAAAACCGCTCATTAAGAAACCGCAATTAGATCCAAATAACTTGGCAAATTACAGACCCATTTCAAATCTTCCATTTATGTCCAAAATACTTGAAAAAGTAGTGTCCGCTCAATTGTGCTCTTTTTTGCAAGAAAATGATATCTATGAAAAATTCCAGTCAGGATTCAGACCGCATCATAGTACAGAAACTGCGCTAGTTAAAATTACAAATGATTTACTTTTAGCTTCTGACCAAGGCTGTATCTCAATACTAGTCCTACTTGATCTTAGCGCTGCGTTCGACACTATAGATCATATAATACTCTTGGATCGACTACAAAACTTCACCGGTGTCCAGGGACAGGCATTAAGCTGGTTTAGATCGTACTTATCGGACCGTTCTCATTTTGTCTGTTTAAATGGGAAAAAATCAAAGATAACGTCAGTAGACTATGGAGTACCGCAAGGATCAGTTTTAGGCCCTCTGCTATTCTCAATATATATGCTGCCACTTGGTAATATTATAAGAAAACATGGAATTAATTTCCACTGTTACGCTGACGACACTCAATTATATATTTCATCACGACCAGATGAAAACACTAACTCATCTAAAATGACAGAGTGTCTCAAAGATATAAAATGCTGGATGACGCGTAATTTCCTGCTATTAAATTCAGATAAAACGGAGGTATTACTTATTGGTCCAAAAAACTACTCACAAAACCTCTCACAATACAACTTTAATATAGACGGATGTCCTGTTACTTTATCCACAACAGTAAAAGACCTGGGTGTTATACTAGACCGCAACTTGTCGTTCGAAAATCATATTTCATATGTTACAAGAACAGCCTTTTTCCACCTTAGAAACATTGCTAAGCTACGTAACATGCTATCTATTTCTGATGCAGAAAAATTAGTTCACGCATTCATGACCTCGAGACTAGATTACTGTAATGCTTTATTAGCCGGTTGTCCTGCATCCTCAATAAACAAGCTACAGTTAGTACAAAATGCAGCTGCTAGAGTTCTTACTAGGTCAAGAAAATATGATCATATAACACCGATTTTATCATCTCTACACTGGTTACCTATTAAGTTCCGCATCAACTACAAAATACTACTACTGACCTATAAAGCCCTAAATGGTTTAGCACCTATGTACTTAACGGACCTTCTTTCGCCCTACAATCCACCGCGTTCCTTAAGATCACTAAATTCAAGGCTTCTGGTCATTCCTAGGATATCGAAGTCCAGTAAAGGAGGGAGGGCGTTCTCGCATTTAGCTCCAAAACTCTGGAATGGCCTTCCCGATACGGTCCGAGCCTCTGACTCGCTGACACAGTTCAAAACTAGATTAAAGACGCATCTCTTTAGTCAAGCATTCACATAATGCTTACCTTCTAGTCCTCTGTTATGCCATACGGAACCGTTTGCCACTGAAACTGCTTAACGCACCAGTGGGGCTCGACAGCCTTTTAGACAAACGGGTCGGCGCGTATGGTTGGGTTGCGGAGAGTTCGGGTTACGGAGAGTTTGTGAGTTATAACGGAAATTATTATGAACATCAGCTATGCTAATTATTTCCCATCTGCCTTTCTGCTGTTATCTCGGGACGCTTGTCCCGAGAAAAATGGCGTTCGTCAGGTCCAGTTTTGTGTCCAGCCTCTCACGGGGATTTCGGATGCCCCAACGCCTGTGATGAGACGACTCAACGCCTGCGATATGTTATGGCGCCGTTTGATTCATAAACAATATTTATATTTAATATTTATATTTAAACAATATGAATGTAAGCCAGAGGAGAACTGGCCCCCGACTGAGCCTGGGTTCTCCCAAGGTTTTTTCTCCATCCAATCTGATGGAGTTTTGGTTCCTTGCCACTGTCGCCTTGCTTTTGGCTTGCTTTGAGCTTGCTCAGTTGGGGTTATTTATTTAGTGTTTAGCAATGTTGTTGATCTGTGTTGTGCTACTTACATGTTATCACTGTGAAGCTGCTTTGATACAATCTGTATTGTGAAAAGCGCTATATAAATAAATGTGACTTGACTTGACTTGACTAGTAGTTTGAATCTGACACTGATAAGGGATGCGATAGGGTGGGCAGAGCAGAGGAATCTTTCGCTAGCCATCTTAAGCCTCGATCAAGAAAAGGCTTTTGATAGTCAGCCTTTCTTTTTTGTTCAAAGTTCTGGAGAGGGTAGGATTTGGGGAAGGGATTAGAGCATGGGTGCGTTTATTGTATGAGGGGGCAGAGAGTAGGGTGAGAGTGAATGGCTTTTTGACGAGGTCAGTAAAACAGTTGGGAGGGGTGAGACAAGGCTGTCCCTTGTCCCCCCTCTTGTATATTCTGTTCATAGAGCCTTTGGCGGCCCGTTTAAGAACTTGGCAGAGGTTCAGTGGATTGCATATGCCAGGCGCGGGAGGTAGGTGCGCAAAAGTGTCGGTGTATGCAGATGACATGACACTGTTTTTGACAAGTGAGAGGGATTTTGTAGAATCAAAACAAAATCCTTAGGGACTTTGGGGAGGCTACAGGGGCTAAAGTGAATATGTCAAAATCGCCAGTGATGTTTGTCGGGAAGGGGGCTGGGAAGGGAACAGGTACTGGGGGTTATAGTTTATGTAAAAATGGCCTAAAAATTTTGGGGGTACGGTTTTTCAGGCAGAATGGTGCCAAGGAGAACTGGAGGGCTTTGGTTGAGAAAATTCACTCCAAAGTAGGGTTTTGGAGAACAAGAGAACTTTCTCTATCAGGGAGGGCTTTGGTGATAAAAGCGGATTTGCTCCCTACAGTTAATTTTTTAGCTTATGTTTTCCCTATTCCTTATAATGAGGGCCGTGAGTTGGAAAGTCTGGTGTTTTCCTTTTTGTGGAAGGGAGGGTGTGAGATGGTATCAAGAGAACAGGTGGGACACGATGTTAAGCAGGGTGGGAGAGGGGTGCCGTTCTTTAGTTTGTGGGTTGCAGCTATTTTTGCTGCTTTTACGGCACGCCTAATTGTACAGGAGAGGGTTCACAAAGCTTATGTTTTTGCAAGGTTCTGGGCAGCCTTCTTACTGAGACCGATGATTACGTGGGACAAGCTGGTTCCATGGTCGATGGATAGGACGGCGGAATACCAATGGCTGGCTAAATTTTTGCACAAACATTCTTGGGGCTTGGAACAGGGAATAGTTTTGAACCATAAAAAATTGTATAGAGGCTTAAGGGAAAGGGAGAGGGTGGAAGTGGTTAGTCAGACTTCTGCCGGTCAAGGTGAATTGGAAGATGCTACAGCCGTCAAATATAGATGGGGCGGGCGGGGACCTTCATTGGATGGGGGCCCTGGGACGCTTGCCTGTAAGAGAGAGGCTGTACCGTCATGGGCAAGGAAGGTCACCTTTATGCCCAAATGAGTGTGGAAAGGAAGAGACAATTGAACATGTTTTTTGGTCATGTCAAATTGCGTCAGCCTTTTGGAAAGAGGTGAATCAATGGTGGGTGGGATGGAGGGGCCCTATATTGACCAGAAACCTGGTTATTTATGGGGAAGGTTTGGAGAGGAAGAGGGATGATGTGAGGAAAGGAGTATGGATAATTGTTACCGAAGGGAAGAGATTCTTGTGGAATCATAGAACCTCAATGTTGAGAGTCAAAAAACCAAGGATGGATTCAAAATTAATTGTATGTTGTGTATTAACAAGAGTACAAGTATACGTAGGTGAAGGGAAAATTAAAAAAAAGTATGTGTAAAATGATGGCGCATTGGAAAACTGTGTTGTAAAATTATGTAAAGTATGTATGTAAAGGATGGATTAAAGAAAAAAAAAATCTGTTCTTATCAGTTTAATATCTGATACGTGCCCTACCCGGGCACCATATATTAAATTGATTTTTAGTCCTGGGAGATGGAATAGGGGCTTGCTCCGTCCACTCCACGCATCGACCCGGTATTGCAGTACTTCTGGGAACGGTGCACCCTCCTAAAGTGTTCAATGAAAGAAATGTAGTGGTCTTGTATGGCAGAAGGTGATAATGGAGCTAGTGTGAGTGGGTGTTGTAGGTGATCATGTGCTATACTAGCCTGGGTAGAATTGTGGTGTAAAAACAAGACAAAAAGGAACCCCTGTTCCTCTGTCAGTTTAACATCTGATCCGTCCACTATTCGGGGACGGCGCATTATGTACATTTATAGCTCATGGAGCCGGATGCGGAGCGTGCAAAAAAAAAAAAAAAAGCCCCTTTTTTGACTGGCAAACCGCTGGTGAGGATTGGGGAGAGGGACAGGGTGCTTCTGACTGAAGGCCTGGGAATTCATACTTACCTGGCAGGGGAGACACCATGATCAGGAAGGTGGTTCACCCAGGGCGAGGATTTATGGTAGTGGGGGACTGCGTTCGCGCTCTCCCCTGGACAACACTGGTTAAAAGGGCAGATTGTTAAAGCTCCACTTGAGGTTCTTTTGTTTTGTTTTTCTCCACTTCTTCAATATCCAGAGGCAGTCCAGAGAGTTGAACTGCAGTGGTTGCTCGGGAGATACGAAACAGTCTAGGACCGGTCTGTGTGAGGAGGGTTTTCTTTTTTCTCCTTAATTCTTCAAATAATCTCCAATATTTGACGGACGACTTAGTTCACAGCAGTTGTCCTGGAGGCAAAGTTGTTTGGAATGAGGAGTTCTATCATGTGGTATGAAAACATTGTGCACGTGTGAAACGTCACGTGATATACAGCCACCCATGTTGTGTTTTTTTCTGTTTACAGCGCCACCAAGTGGCCAGTCGCCGCATTCCTCTTCACTTGACCACGGGCTGAGCCCGTACACAGGTATACCGAGTTGGGTGCAATTGTCTCATTCCGTTGGAGAGTTATAGCCATTTAAGTAAAGCCCGCCTCGCCCACCCCCAACGTTTTGGCGTACCGTCGCCAACGTGGGTGGAAATTCCAACTGTGTCCCGATCCCTGTTGGCAGTCAGACTCCAGAGAATCTTTCTGCACCGGTTTGGGTCAGATCGGGCAGAAAACCTAGGACTAGTGTGCAAAAGTAGGTTTTTCAGAAAATCCAAAATACCCGAAAATCTCGCCAGCGCGACCACCCAATCCGAGGCATGCATCTTGATCGGCTCGAGCCAAGAATTCCGGTGATGTAAGACACTTGGGTCTGCGACCGACGGTCGAGGAGTTACGAGCCATTTCGTACTTTTGATCGCTGCAGCGCCACCTTGGGGCCGATCGGGGCGAGCCTTGGTGAGGTTGTAGCACCGGGCCGGTCCTACCATCCCTCAGAGTTTCAAGTCTCTACCACAGACGCTTTGGTCTGCCCGCTCACTTTTAGGGCGGAATGTTGATGATCCAAAATCCCAGGTTGCACTTCCAGAGTGTCATGCTGTGCACTCTGTTGTGATCCATTTTCGGTGTCAACCAATCTGAGCTGAGCTTGTTTTCCGGCGACCTTAGACCCTCTCGCCGCGGCCCAGGTGGGCGTGGCCTTTGCCGGCTCCCCCGCCTCGGCGTCGCTGCGTCATCGCTTCTCTGCCTTTTGGCTAAGATCAACTATCTTGTCAGACGGTTGAGACTGCGATCGCCTCTTGGAGGTTCTTGGCTCGAGATTTATTTATTTAATATTTATTGGGTTTTTAAAGTTTTAGGCTGTTGGTGCCTCCACCATGTCGGCAGCTCGTGCCGGTGTGCGGAGGCACCACAGCGTGCGGTTTTTATTTAGAGAGGTCGAGGGGAAGCTCCTGGGTATGTCCCGCATGGACTTTTCCAGGAAGCTGATCCAAAAGACCTTACATTTTAAGCCAGAGGACTTGAATTGTTTGATGACTCTGCCCCTGAACAAAGGATTTGATGTTAGCTTTAAGGCTGCTTCCCTGCTAATTTTTGGCAACGGTTTGAAACTGTTAAGGCCCAGTTCTCCATGTTCACTGTGGAGAAACTTTCTGATAACACTCTTAAAACAGTGATTGTCAGGATGTTTAATGAAACAGTGACTGGAGATGATATTTGTGTCTGGCTGGGTAGATTTTGCACTGTTAGAAGTCAGCCTGTCAAAGTGCTAGATGAGGATGGCATTTGGAATTGTGTGATACCCAGTAAATTGTTATCACATTTGTGGTATGGTAATGTTATTAAGAAATATTTTGAACTTTGTTCATGGTTAATTAGCCTATTTCTTTCATCCACTTGTACTAATATATATATGGTATATCGAGATCAGGAGAAATTGTGGAGTTTGCCAGCAGTGGGCAGTGTGGCGCTTTGTGTGTTTCCGGGCTTCGCGTTAGTTGTCCCGCTTTGCGGTCTTTCTCTTTCTGCTGAGCGAGATGGAAGGACGCAGGCTTTGCCCTCTCTCATTTTTTTCTCCTGTTTCAGGTTGGTAGATTTGTAGATTAAGTTAAATAACTGAAATGTTAAATGTGTACATGTCGCTGAATGTGTTTTCGGGCCGTGTAACAAGGCTGTGGTATGAAAATGTGGACATATATGAATACAACGTTATCTCAGTGTCTGTATGTTCGCGCCCGATGACGTCATCTGTGATTACCAATGTCACGTCAAACGGAGTTTTATTTTGTTAGCTTTTGAACATTTTGTAAAGTATAATAGTTTTGAAAGGTATGATATTGTGTAATGTGTGAAAAGTTAGTGTTAAAACCTAACGTTTTGTATTCTAGAAGTGGTTAAAAAAAAACAAGTTATAAGTCTGTCAGCTCATGCATTGTGGAAGAGTAAAGAAAATGATGCAGGTTGAAAATGCATTTAGGGGTTACATGCAAGTGATAACATAAGCTAAGTTTTATATTAAGTTTAAAAGAGACTACTGACATGGTAAATGAGGTTTTGTCAAATTGATTTATTTGGTCATACACAATTTATATCTCAGTAATTGCTGAAAGATGAGAAAAGACAAATTGTATTTTATTTTTGAAACTGTCTATTTCATGAGAAAATATTGTGTGTTTGTAACCAAGTAGGATTGAGAATGGTTGTGTAATAAATTCTCTCTCTTTTTCTGCTGAGCGAGATGGAAGACGGACGCAGACTTTGCCCTCTCTCATTTATTTCTCCTGTTTCAGAGCAAGAGCATATAAGTTTACATGACACCAGCCGGTACCTGTAACAATTGCTCCTGGCGGATTCCCATTAAACAATGGGAAGACGCTGGGGGCTACCAGGGCCTGAAACATCTGCCTTCTATGATAGTGTATGTAGCCTCTGTTTTCTCCCAGCACAATCAAGGAATGCCTAAGCTGTGTAGAAAATGTGGAAGAGTTGGGCATCTTGCCGAAGCATGCCAAGAACTAGTATGTGGGAAGTGCAAAGAAATTGGTCACAGTTTTGAAAACTGTACCAATGGCAGGCGGTGCAATCTTTGTGGAGAATCATCCCATCTCTACAGAGACTGCCCTAAAAGTTTTGCCAACAAGCTTAAAATGACCGCCCCTCTAGCACACCAAACAAAGGAACAAAGGGAGGAGGAGGCGGTCCCTGAGGTTTTGGCGGGAATTGCAACTCTCCTGCCAGCCTCAGGGATTGGGGCAGAAGAAGGAAGTGGGGCGGCCACAGGCGCAGAGTCAAAAATTCAAACAGCCACCACCACTGTGAAAGATAAGGAAGGAGATGAGATACAGGAAGAAACAGATTCTTCATTAGAAACGGTTCCGGACGTGGTTTTAGAAACCAGTGGGAGTGAAACTGAACGTTCACTCCCAAATGCTCAGGTGCAAAAAAGGCCTGCGGGATCTCCTCTGTTTGACACAGAGGAGAAAAAAGCTAGGGCTGCACATCGCTCGGATGGTTCCTTTTTGGACGATCTGGAGCGTGTGTGGCCCCTAGAATCCCCAAATGAGGTGTCCTTTTTGCACGTAAAGCTAAGAACATCATCACCAAAAGGTGGTAAGCATTTGCCTCCCCGACCCCAGTCCATCTGGGAGGAGGGGAAGGCAATTGCCACAAGAAATCACATGATTTTAATGATTTTATTGTAGTCTTTTATTGTCTTCTGTTTTAAATGTCTCATACCTTTTTTACCTTACTGCTCATGACCCTCACAATCTCAACCATCAATGTAAGAAGTGTGAGGTCCACCATACGAGCACAGAGCATTTTATCCTTTTTAAATACTTGTAAATCAGATTTGTTTTTAATACAAGAGTGCGCTTTGCCCTTTTTAAATAGGTACACAAAGATGGAGGAATTGTGGCTCCCTGGTCCCTCCATATGGAGCGGATCAAACCAAAACAAAAATGACGGTGTTGCTATTTTAATAAAAAATCCCCATATCTTGGTGAAGGGCAGCACAGTGGTGAGGGAAGGGCGGGCTCTTTTAGCAAATCTGAATTTTTTAGGTAGAGATTTAAATGTTCTTAATGTGTATGGTTTTACAGGTAAAAATGAAAGGTATGAGCTTTTAAAAGACTTGCAGTCCCACATGTTAGGTAGGGCGCCCCTAGTGGTGGCAGGGGATTTTAACTGTGTTTTATCAAAAAAAGATAGGAAGAGGGTAGGAGAGGATTTTAAAGTAGATAAGACAACAGTTTTATTGCAGGGCTTAGTGAGAGATTTTAAATTAGTCGACTGTTTTAAAAATGTGCATCAAAGAGAGGAGGGCTACACTTGGTTCAGTAGTGATGGCTCCAAAGCCTCTCGCATCGACTATATTTTTACAAGAGACTGCCCGCCAACTGATGCTACAGTCACCCCCCTTTTCTTTTCTGACCACTTAATGCTGTCTTCCACCCTTTCACTGCCCACGTGTGTGACGGTAGGGGGTGGGCTGTGGAAGCTGAACTGCTCCCTCTTGGAAGATGAGGATGTAGTGAAGGAATATAGGGAGCAGTTCAGCCAATGGCAGACCCTCCAAGACTTTTACGATACACGCGCACAGTGGTGGGAGATGGTAAAGGACCGGACAAGACAGTTTTTTAGGAAAGTAGGAAGGGACAAGAAGAATAGGGAAAAGAGATGCATGATGGGGCTGCAAAAAAGACTACAAAGATATTTTAATCTTTTTAATAATGGTTTATTTTAATGATGAAATGAAAGAGGTCAAAAAAGAAATGTCAGTTTTATCCAGTTATCAAAGTAAAGGGTTTATTTTAAGAAGTAAAGAGAGAGAGATAGAAGAAGGTGAAAAATGTACTAGGTATTTTTTTAAAAAGATATTAACAAGGGGAGGGGCTATAACTAGTGTAAAAGTAGAAGGGAGGGACGTTAAAACAACAGATTAAATTTTAAAAGGGGTTGAGTATTTTTACCAAGAGTTATACAGTCCAAAAGATGTACATGACACCACTCTAAAGGAAGTTTTAAATTTTTTAGTCAAGAAAGTAAAGAGTCCAAATGAGCTTTTAATACAAGATTTTACCATTTTAGAAACTCAAAAAGCACTGAAAGGTTTTAAGAGGGGTAAATCCCCAGGGGCAGA
Organism: Pimephales promelas; assembly: GCF_988280905.1. NCBI lineage: Eukaryota > Metazoa > Chordata > Actinopteri > Cypriniformes > Leuciscidae > Pimephales > Pimephales promelas. The sequence continues at coordinate 101,921 of NW_028297301.1, read as the reverse complement.
TGGACTCCCCCTGGAGTTTTATCTTACCTTTTGGGACATTTTAGCTCACGAATTACTGACTGTCCGGAAATCTGTCAAGGGTCTCAAAGTCCTTAAAAACAGTTTTAGAATAGGGATAGTTTCTTTACTTTACAAAAAAGGTGACCGGACTGACTTAAAAAATTGGAGACCTATTACTCTTTTAAATTTTGATTGCAAACTTTTTAGTAAAATTTTAGCTACACGTATGTCGACCGTTTTAGAGGACGTAATCCATCCGGATCAAGCTTGTGCTGTGCCCAGAAGAAAGATAACAGACAGCCTAGTTCTGATTAGAGATGCCATCTGTTATGCGAGAGACAGAAACATCCGGCTTGTAGCCCTAAATTTAGATTTCGAAAAAGCCTTTGATCGGGTCTCGCACCAGTACCTCCTTCAGGTACTGCAAAAAATGGGCTTTCCAGAGAGGTTTATAGCTTGAGTGGGGCTGCTGTATGAGGGCTTAAGCAGCAAATTTCTTGTAAATGGGCATCTTTCCAAAGCTGTAAATATCCGCAGCGGTGTCCGTCAGGGGTGTCCTTTATCTCCCCTTCTGTATGTGGCTTGTATTGAGCCACTGGCACAGATCTTGAGAAGGGATAAATGGATTAAAGGACTAGACATCCCAGGAACTGGTGGACTGACGGCGACCTGTGTTTTATATATGGATAACGTGACCCTCTTAGCGACTGACCTTTTATCAGTACGAAGAGCAATGGACTTGACTGACTGGTACGGTCGGGCCTCGGGCGCCAAGCTTAACAGGAGTAAGTCCGAAGCCCTGCCCTTCGGGCCGTGGGGTGACGTGGACACAGGTGGAGTAGATTTGGATTTTAAAGAAAATGATTTGAAAATTTTAGGTGTGAAATTTGACAGGGAGGGTGGAGGACAAGGAAACTGGACTGACATGTTAGGGAAAGTTAGGCAAAGACTGGGCTTTTGGGGACTAAGACAAATGACGTTGGAAGGCAAGATTTTAATTTTTAAAGCTGTAATTTTACCACTGATTTTACTTGTCTGTTCTTTTTTTAGTCCCCCAAGACGTTTCCTGATCAAGTTTGAGAGGGCGGTATTTCATTTCCTGTGGGGGTCCAAGTGGGAACGACTGAAGAGGGAGGTCGTTAAAAAAAGAAAAGAGAATGGAGGGAAAGGCCTCCCAGACCCCCACCTGTTTTTAGGAAGCCGCTTTGTCGCCCTCCACATCCAGTACGCACTGACCCCATCCAGAGAGCACAAAACAGCAGCCATGACCCGATTCTGGATGGGGTCGTACCTAAGATCTTTGAAAGTTTTACCTGTTGATCTTAAATGTCCAGTGTCTTTTAATCTGTCGAAAGAACATCTTTTTATTAAGAAATTTTTAAAGAAATATCTTTTAGAAACTAAGGATGGACTTTGTGAGGAGGGTTTTCTTTTTTCTCCTTAATTCTATATAATCTCCAATATTTGACGGACGACTTAGTTCACAGCAGTTGTCCTGGAGGCAAAGTTGTTCGGAATGAGGAGTTCTATCATGTGGTATGAAAACATTCTGCACGTGTGAAACGTCACGTGATATACAGCCACCCATGTTGTGTTTTTTTCTGTTTAAAGCGCCACCAAGTGGCCAGTCACCACATTCCTCTTCATGTGACCACGGGCTGAGCCCGTACACAGGTGTACCGAGTTGGGTGCAATTGTCTCATTCCGTTGGAGAGTTATAGCCATTTAAATAAAGCCCGCCTCGCCCACCCCCAACGTTTTGGCGTACCGTCGCCAACATGGATGGAAATTCCGACTGTTTCCCGATCCCTGTTGGCAGTCAGACTCCAGAGAATCTTTCTGCACCGGTTTGGGTCAGATCGGGCAAAAAACCTAGGACTAGTGTGCAAAAGTAGTTTTTTCAGAAAATCCAAAATACCCGAAAATCTCGCCAGCATCCGATCCGAGGCATGCATCTTGTTCGGCTCGAGCCAAGGATTCCGGTGATGTAAGACACTTGGGTCTGCGACCGATGGTCGAGGAGGTACGAGCTATTTCGTACTTTTGATCGCTGCAGCGCCACCTTGGGGCCGATCGGGACGAGCCTTGGTGAGGTTGTAGTACCGGGCCGGTCCTACCATCCCTCAGAGTTTCAAGTCTCTACCACGGACGCTTTGGTCTGCCCGCTCACTTTTAGGGCGGAATGTTGATGATCCAAAATCCCAGGTTGCACTCCAGAGTGTCGTGCTGGTTTTCGGTGTCAACCAATCTGAGCTGAGCTTGTTTGCCGGCGACCTTAGACCCTCTCGCCGCGGCCCAGGTGGGCGTGGCCTTTGCCGGCTCCCCCGCCTCTGCGTCACTGTGTCATCGCTTCTCGGCCTTTTGGCTAAGATCAAGTGTCTGGTCCCAAGGTAGAGACAGCGATCGCCTCTTGGAGGTTTTTTCGGCTCTGGTCCTTCCTTGACTTGAGCCTCAAACTTTTGAGAGGTACATTGATCCAGCTGCTTTTATTCCGGTTCGGTTTTAAGGTAAGACCTTTTTATCTATTTATTTATTTATTGTTTTTTAAAAGTTTTAGGCTGTTGGTGCCTCCACCATGTCGGCTGCCCGTGCCGGCATGGGGAGGCAACACAGCGTGCGGTTTTTATTTAAAGAGGTGAATGGTAAGCTCCTGGGGTTGTCACGTCTTGACTTCTCCAGGAAGCTGATCCAGAAAACCCTCAATTTTAAACCTGATGACTTGAACTGCTTGGTAACTCTCCCCCTGAACAAAGGTTTTGATTTAAGTTTCAAAAGTGCTTCCCTGTTAACTGAATTCTGGCAAATGTTTGATGCATGTAAAGCCCAGTTTTCAATGTTTACTGTGGAAAAACTTTCTGACAATTCACTTAAAACTGTGATTGTCAGGATGTTTAATGGAACTGTGAATGGAGAAGACATTTGTGTCTGGTTGGGTAGATTTTGCACTGTTCGGGGGCAACCAGTCAAAGTGTTAGATGAAGACGGCATCTGGAATTGCTCCTGGCGAATTCCCATTAAACAATGGGAAGAGGCCGGGGGCTACCAGGGCCTGAAACATCTACCTTCAATGATTGTGTTGGGAGAGAACAGAGGCTACATTCACTACCAAGGAATGCCTAAATTGTGCAGAAAGTGTGGGAGAATGGGGCATCTAGCAGATGCATGCAATGAATTAACATGTGGGAAGTGTAGAGGAATTGGTCATACTTTTGAAGAATGTACCATTGGCAGAAGGTGTAATCTTTGTGGTGAAACTAACCATCTCTACAGAGATTGCCCTAAAAGTTTTGCCAACAAATTGAAAGGTAACAAAATGGCTGCCCCACATGTGGAACAAACAAAAGAGCAAAGGAAGGAGGAGGCGGTCCCTGAGGTTTTGGCGGGAAATTCTATTTCCCAGCCAGCCTCAGGGAATGGGCAGGAGGAAGGAAGTGGGGCGGCCATAGGGGCGGAGCCAAGTTTTAACAGCAAACAGAGTGAGGAAGCCGTTCTCCAACAAGAGAGAAGCGAAAACAAAATAGAGAAGGAGGATGTAACGGCTTCCTCACTCTACACCGTATCGGAGGTTAGCGTGGTGGATAGTGGGGGTGAATCCGAGGGTTCACTTCCCAATGCTCAGGTGCAAAAAAGGTATGCGAGATCTCCTCTGCTTCAAACAGAGGAGAAAAGGCTGTGGTCATCGCTCCGGCTAGATAGTACCTCCTTGGTAGATCTAGACCGTGTGTGGCCCGCAGATTCTCCCAATGAAGTCTCCTTTTTGCACGTTAAGCTAATAACATCGCCGCCAAAGGATCCACAAGCGGTCCCCTCTGTGGACTCCGAGGTGACGAGCATTTGCCCTCCTGATCCCAGTTTTTCTGGGGAAAAGGAGAAGCAAGTGATACATGACATAACATGATTTTAATGTAACTTTCTGCAGTCTTTTGGTTTTATTCTTCTATTAATGCTTGTATTTTTAACCATACTGCTCATGGCCCTCACTATCTCTACAATCAATGTGAGAAGTGTGAGGTCTGCGAGCACAGAGTGTGTTATCCTTTTTAAAAACTTTTAAGTCAGATGTGTTTTTATTGCAAGAATGTGGTTTGCCTTTTTTAACAAATTACAGGAAGTGGGAGGAGATTTGGACCCCAGGATTTTCCATTTGGAGTGGGTCCAATTTTAACAAAAATTACGGTGTTGCTATTTTAATCAAAAATCCCAACCTTTTGGTGAAGGGCAGCACTATGGTGAGGGACGGGCGGGCAATTTTAGCAAATCTGACTTTTTTAGGTAAATATCTTAATATTTTAAATATGTATGGTTTTACAGGAAAAAATAACAGGTATGAGCTTTTAGAAGACTCGCAACCCCACATGCTAGGCAGGGCTCCCCTAGTGGTAGCAGGGGATTTTAATTGTGTTTTATCAAAAAATGACAGAAAGAGGGTAGGAGATGATTTTGAGGTAGACAAGACATCGGTTTTATTACAAAATATAGTCAAAGATTTTAAGTTAGTCGACTGTTTTAAAACAATGCATCAAAGAGAGGAGGGCTTCACCTGGTTCAGTGGTGACGGTGCCAGAGCCTCTCGAATTGACTATGTTTTTACAAGGGACCTCCCGCCGACCGATGCTACATTGACCCCCCTCTTTTTTTCCGATCACATGATGCTGTCTTGCACTCTTTCACTTCCCACGGGTGTGACTGCAGGGGGAGGGCTGTGGAAGCTGAACTTTTCCCTGTTAGAAGACGAGGAAGTGGTAAAAGAGTATAGGGAGCAGTTCAGCCAATGGCAGACCCTCCAGGACTTTTACGACTCACGTGCACAGTGGTGGGAGATGGTGAAACAAAGGACAGGACGGTTTTTTAAACAAATTGGGAAAGAAAAAAACAATAAAGAAAAAAGACGCATGATGGGGTTGCAAAAAAGATTGCAGAGATATTTTAACCTTTTAAACAATGGATTGGATTTTACAAATGAAATAAAAGAAGTAAAGAAAGAAATGTCAGATCTGTCTGAAATAAAGAGCAAAGGTGTCATTTTAAGATGTAAAGAAAGGGAGTTAGAGGAAGGAGAGAAGTGTACCAGATATTTTTTTTTAAAGACAATAGCTCGGGGAGGGTCCATCAGTGCTTTAAAAACTTTTAGAGGGGGGGGGGTGTAAACACAACAGACCGGATTTTAGGGGAAATTGAAAGTTTTTACAGTAATTTATATGACACTAAAGAGGTACACAATGGCACTTTAGAGGAAGTTTTAGGGGTTTTAGATAAAAAAGTTAAGAGTCCAAATGTGCTTTTATCCCAGGATTTTAATCTTTTAGAGTTGACAAAAGCTTTAAAGGGTTTTAAGAAGGGGAAGTCACCGGGCATGGACGGACTCCCCTTTGAGTTTTACCTGACTTTCTGGGACATTTTAGCACACGACTTACTTACAGTTTTTAAAGAATTTGAGACTCTTGACAGACTTCCAGACGGCTTTAGAGTAGGGATAGTTACACTACTGTACAAAAAAGGAGACAAGACTGACTTAAGAAACTGGCGACCAATCACTCTATTAAATTATGATTGTAAACTTTTTAGTAAAATTTTATCTACACGCATGTCGACCGTTTTAGAGGACGTAATCCACCTGGATCAAGCTTGCGCTGTGCCCGGCAGGAAGATCACGGACAGCCTGATACTGATCAGAGACGCCATCTGTTATGCGAGAGACAGAAACATTCGGCTTGTAGTCCTAAATTTAGACTTCGAAAAAGCATTTGATCGAGTTTCGCACCAGTACCTCCTTCAGGTACTGCAAAAAATGGGCTTTTCTGAGAGGTTTCTAGCTTGGGTGGGACTGCTGTATGAGGACTTAGGCAGCAAAATTCTTGTAAATGGGCATCTTACCAAAGCTGTAAATATCCGCAGCGGTGTCCGTCAGGGGTGTCCCTTATCTCCCCTTCTGTACGTGGCTTGTATTGAGCCACTAGCACAAATCTTGAGAAGGGATAAATGGATTAAAGGACTAGACATCCCAGGAACTGGTGGACTGACGGCGACCTGTGTTTTATACATGGATGACGTGACCTTTTTAGCGACTGATCTTTTATCAGTACGAAGAGCAATGGACTTGACTGACTGGTACGGTCGGGCGCCAAGCTTAACAGGAGTAAGTCCGAGGCCCTGCTCTTCGGGCCGTGGGGGAACGTTGATACAGGTGGACTAGATTTGGATTTTAAAGATAATGACTTAAAAATTTTAGATGTGAAATTTGACCGGGAGGGCGGAGGACAGGGAAACTGGACTGACATGTTAGGGAAAGTCAGGCAAAGACTGGGCTTTTGGGGACTAAGACAACTGACGTATGAAGGCAAGATTTTAATTTTTAAAGCTGTGATTTTACCACTGATTTTACTTGTCTGTTCTGTTTTTAGTCCCCCACGAAGTTTCCTGATTGACCTGGAGAGAGCAGCGTTTTATTTCCTGTGGGGGTCCAAGTGGGAGCGATTCAAAAGAGATGTAGTCAAGAAAAAAAGGGAGAACGGTGGGAAAGGGCTCCCAGACCCCCACCTGTTTTTAGGCAGCCGCTTCACTGCCCTCCATATTAAATATGCACTGACCCCATCCAGAGAAAACAAAACAGCAGCTATGACCCGTGGTCTGATAGGACGTCTGAGACAGCGATCGCCTCTTGTCGGACTTGGTCTCGTGTGTTGCTTATCACACGGGACATACACCCTTCAGGAGGTACATTGACAAGCGGCTTTTAATTGACGACTCGTTCTACGAGGAATCTTCTGGTTTTAAGGTAAGCAGGTTTTAATTAATTTATTGTATATTTAGGGCCCGAGCACTAACAGTGCGAGGACCCTATTGAAACTGTTAGGATTATTTTTTTTTCTTTTTCCTTTTTTCTTTTTTCTGCAAAGTAAGTGCCATTTTCGGGGCCGCAACATGCTCAAATACTCACCAAATTTGGCACGCATGTCAGGACTGGTGAAAAATTTCGTATTTTGTGGGTTTCGCGGATGGGCGTGGCAAAATGGCACGCTAGCGCCACCTAGAAAATTGGAAAAAATTAGCCCCTCGTCCACGTTCAACCTACATGCACGAAATTTGGTGGGGACGTGTATCATATCAAGACGCACAACAAAGCCTCAAGAACCCATACCCTAAACTCGACAGGAAGTGCGCAATTTTGAATTTGGCGGCCATTTTTGGACGATTTACACACTCCGTACTTTAACGAACTCCTCCTAGGGATTTAGTCGGATCGACTTCAAATTTCTGCTGTGCCTTCTAAAGGCATTGACGATGTAAAGTTGTGCTATCTGCGCGTTTTCGTCGATGGGCGTGTCCGTGGCATCGAAGATTCGCCATGAAACAGGAAGTTGTAATAACTTGGCTGTAAATGCCCAGATCTGCACGAAATTTGACACTTTTGACAAGAGTCCCACCCTGAACAAATCTACATGCCGACATTCACCCACAGTCATAGCACCACCTGCTGGCAACAGGAAGTGACCTTTAACGAAGCAGTCCCCGCCGCTTGTTTGACTGACATGTACGAAATTTCTGTGGTACATCTACCGTGACCAGACGCACAAAAAAGCCTCAAGAACCATACCCTAAACGCGACAGGAAGTCCGCCATTTTGAATTTGCCGACCGATTTGGGACGATTTACACACTCCGTACTTTAACAAACTCCTCCTAGGGATTTAGTCGGATCAACTTCAAATTTCTGCTGTACCTTCTAAAGGTATTGACGATGTAAAGTTGTGCTATCTGCGTGTTTTCGTCGATGGGCGTGTCCGTGGCATCGATGATTCGCCATGAAACAGGAAGTTGTAGTAACTTGGCTGTAAATGCCCAGATATGCATGAAATTTTACACATTTGACAAGAGTCCCCGCCTTGAACAGAACTACATGCCGACATTCACCCACAGTCATAGCGCCATCTAGTGGCAACAGGAAGTGACATTTAACGAAGCAGCCCCCGTCGCATGTTTGACCGACATGTACGAAATTTCTGTGGTACATCTACCATGTCCAGACGCACAGAAAAGCCACTTGGAGCAATGCCCTAAACTCGACAGGAAGTCGGCCATTTCGTATTTTACCGCCATTTTTGGATGATTTAATCATTACGTACTTTAACTCCTCCTAGGGATTTAGTTGGATCGACTTCAAATTTCTGCTGTGCCTTCTAAAGGCATTGACGATGTAAAGTTGTGCTATCTGCGCGTTTTTGTCGATGGGCGTGTCCATGGCGTCGATGATTCGCCTTGAAACAGGAAGTTGTAGTAACTTGGCTGTAAATGCCCAGATCTGCATGAAATTTTACACATTTCACAAGAGTCCAGCCCTGAACAAATCTACATGCCGACATTCACCCACAGTCATAGCGCCACCTAATGGCAACAGCAAGTGACCTTTAACGAAGCAGCCCCCGTCGCATGTTTGACCGACATGTACGAAATTTCTGTGGTACATCTACCATGTCCAGACGCACAGAAAAGTCTCTTGGAGTGATGCCCTAAACTCAACAGGAAGTGGGCCATTTCTAATTTTACCGCCATTTTTGGATGATTTACTCATTACGTACTTTAACGAACTCCTCCTAGGGCTTTAGTCAGATCGACTTCACATTTCTCCTGTGACTTCTAAAGGCATTGACGATGTAAAGTTGTGCTATCTGCGCATTTTCGCCGATGGGGGTATCCGTGGCGTCGATGAGTCGCCATGAAACAGGAAGTTGTATTAACTTGGCTGTAAATGCCCAGATCTGCAAGACATTTTACACATTTGACAAGAGTCCCGTCCTGAACAAATCTACATGCCGACATTCACCAACAGTCATAGCGCCACCTGCTGGCAACAGGAAGTGACCTTTAATGAAACGTAGCAAATTCACAGCCGCACCGGCTGAGCTCCAGAATATGCAACGCGGCCGCCTCACAACCCGACGCGCTACAGGTGCGAGGGCCCGCCCATCGCTGCTTGCAGCTTTAATTATTGTTGGATTTTAGCCGCAGCAGGCTAGTGGTGCCTCCAACATGTCGGCTGCTCGTGCCGGCATGAGGAGGCACCACAGCGTGCGTTTTAAATTTAAGACAAAGGAGGATGGCACTCTCCAGGCGATGTCCAGGCTGGACTTTTCCAGGAAGTGCATCCAACAGACTCTCGGTTTTAAGGCTACGGATATAAACTGCTTGTTGACTCTGCCCCTGAATCATGGCTTTGATGTTAGTTTTGCTTCTGCTTCCTTGCTAAGTACTTTTTGGGCTCGGTATGAATTGTGTAAAGCCAATTTCTCCATGTTCACTGTGGAAAAACTGACTGATAATTCACTGAAAGTGGTGATTGTCAGGATGTTTAATGAAACAGTTAGTGGAGAGGACATTGCTGTATGGTTGGCAAGATATTGCTCTATTCGTGGTCAACCAGTCAAGGTTTTAGATGAAGACGGTATCTGGAGCGGTGCGTGGAGAGTGCCCATTAAACAATGGGCAGATCCCAACAGCTACCATGGCCTGAGTCAAATTCCTTCTATGATTGTGTTGGGAGAGAATAGAGGTTACATCCATTATCAAGGGATGCCCAAGCTAAGCCGCAAGTGTGGCCAACTTGGGCATATCGCCAAGGCGTGCCAAGAAGTAGTGTGTAGGAAGTGCAGAGAAATTGGACACACTTTTGAAGAGTGCAAAAATGGCAGAAAGTGCAACCTCTGTGGAGAATCATCCCATCTCTACAGAGACTGCCCTCAAAGCTTTGCCAACAAGCTAAAAAACAACAAAATGGCCACCCCACCCAAAGACCAAACGATAAAAGGAGGCGGGCCCTGAGGTTTTGGCGAGAAATTCAAATCCTCAGCCAGCCTCAGGGATTGGACTGGAAGAAGGAAGTGGGGCGGCCACAGGGGCGGAGTCAACTCGAACAGCTGGTCAGGGGGAGGAAGCCAATCCTCAAAATGACAATGGTAAAGAAGAGGTGGACGACAAAGAGGAGGAAACGGCTTCCTCCCTCGTCACCGTGTCTGAAGCTAGTAGGTCAACTAGTGGGAGTGAGACAGATTCTTCTCTTCCCAATGCTCAAGTGCAGAAAAGAACTGCGAGATCTCCTCTGGTCCAAACAGAGGAGAAAAAGCTGCGGGTAGCTCACCGGCTAGATAGTTCCCTCATGGAAGATCTAGAACGTGTGTGGCCCACAGACTCTCCTAATGAAGAATCTTTTCTGCATTTTAAGCTAAGAACATCGACGCCAAAGGCTTCGCAAGAGGTTCTCTCTGTGAGCCCTGAGACGTCAAGCACTTTCCTTCCTGATCCCAGGCTTTCTGGGGAAAAGGAACAGCAAGTGCAACAAGAAATAACCTGATTTTAATTAAGTCTCTGTAGTCCTTTTGTTGCTTTTAAATGTCTCATACCATTTTAACCATACTGCTCATGGCTCTCACTATCTCCACCATCAATGTGAGAAGTGTGAGGAGCAATATACGAGCACAGAGTGTCCTATCCTTTTTATAAACTTTTAAGTCAGATGTGTTTTTATTACAAGAATGTGGTCTGCCTTTTTTATCAAATTACAGGAAATGGGAGGAGATTTGGACCCCAGGAGTTTCCGTTTGGAGTGGGTCCAATTTTAACAAAAATGATGGTGTCGCTATTTTAAAACAAAAACTGTGGTGAGGGACGGGCGGGCAATTTTAGCTAATCTGACTTTTTTAGGCAAGGATTTTAACATTTTAAATGTGTATGGTTTTACAGATAAAAACAATAGGTATGAGCTTTTAGAAGACCTGCGGCCCCACATGTTAGGTAGGGCTCCCCTAGTGGTAGCAGGGGATTTTAATTGCGTTTTAACCAAGAAAGACAGGAAGAGGACAGAGGATTTTAAAGTTGACAAAACGTCGGTTTTATTGCAGGATTTAGTTAGAGATTTTAAATTAGTGGACTGTTTTAAAGCAATGCATCAGAGAGAGGAGGGCTTCACCTGGTTCAGTGGTGACGGCACCAGAGCCTCTCGCATTGACTACGTTTTTACACGGGACTGCCTGCCAACCGATGCAACATTAACCCCCCTCTTTTTTTCAGATCACACAATGCTGTCATGCACCCTTTCACTGCCCACTGGTGTGACCGCAGGGGGAGGGCTGTGGAAGCTGAACTGCTCCCTTTTGGAAGATAAAGATGTAGTCAGTGAGTACAGGGAGCAGTTCAGCCAATGGCAGACCCTCCAAGACTTCTACGACTCACGCGCACAGTGGTGGGAGATGGTAAAAGAACGGACGAGACAGTTTTTTAGAAAGATAGGAAAAATCAAAAAGAATAGATTAAATCGACGCATGATGGGGCTGCAAAAACGACTACAGAGATATTTTAATCTTTTAAACAGTGGGTTTAATTTTAATGAAGAAATCAAAGAAGTAACAAGAAATGTCAGTTTTAGCCCAAATTCAAAGTAAAGGTGTCATTTTAAGGAGTAGAGAACAAGAGACTGAAGAAGGTGAAAAGTGTACTAGATATTTTTTTAAGAAGATTATAACACGGGGAGGGGCTTTGACAAAATTGAAATCGGACGGGAGGGTTGTCAACAAAACGGGATATTTTAAGTGGGGTGGAAAATTTTTATAGTGATTTATATGGCCGAAAAGAAGTAACGGAAGTTTTAAATTTTACAGACAAAAAGCTTCAAAGTCAATGTGCACTTTTAACACAAGATTTTACGATTTTAGAAATACAAAAAGCTCTGAAAGGTTTTAAGCGTGGGAAGTCCCCAGGACTAGACGGACTACCACTTGAATTTTACTTGACATTTTGGGACATTTTAGCACATGACTTACTGACTGTTTTTAAAGAATTTGACACTGTGAAAAGACTTCCAGACAGCTTCAGAATAGGGATAGTGACACTACTACACAAGAAAGGAGACACGACTGACTTAAAGAATTGGCGACCCATTACTCTTTTAAACGTTGATTGTAAAGTTTTTAGCAAAATTTTAGCCATGCGTATGTCGACAGTTTTAGAGGACGTAATCCACCCGGATCAAGCATGCGCTGTGCCCGACAGGAAGATCACGGACAGCCTGATACTGATCAGAGATGCCATCTGTTATGCGAGAGACCGAAACATTCGGCTCGTAGTCCTAAATTTAGATTTCAAAAAAGCTTTTGATCGGGTCTCGCACCAGTACCTCTTTCGGGTACTCCAAAAATTGGGCTTTCCAGAGAGGTTTATAGCTTGGGTGGGACTGCTGTATGAGGACTTAGGCAGCAAAATTCTTGTAAATGGGCATCTTACCAAAGCTGTAAATATCCGCAGCGGTGTCCGTCAGGGGTGTCCCTTATCTCCCCTTTTGTATGTGGCTTGTATTGAGCCACTGGCACAGATCTTGAGAAGGGACAAATGGATTAAAGGACTAGACATCCCAGGAACTGGTGGACTGACGGCGACCTGTGTTTTATATATGGATGACGTGACCCTTTTAGCGACTGACCTTTTATCAGTACGAAGAGAAATGGACTTGACTGACTGGTATGGTCGGGCCTCGGGCGCCAAGCTAAACAGGAGTAAGTCCGAGGCCCTGCTCTTCGGGCCGTGGGGGAACATTGACACAGGTGGACTAGATTTGGATTTTAAAGATAATAATTTGAAAATTTTAGGTGTAAAATTTGACAGGGAGGGTGGAGGACAGGGTAACTGGACTGACATGTTAGGGAAAGTTAGGCAAAGACTGGGCTTTTGGGGACTAAGAAATCTGACGATTGAAGGCAAGATTTTAATTTTTAAAGCTGTGATTTTACCACTGATTTTACTTGTCTGTTCTGTTTTTAGTCCCCCACGAAGCTTCCTGAGCTACCTGGAGAGGGCAGTGTTTTATTTCCTGTGGGGGTCCAAGTGGGAGCGACTCAAAAGAGAAGTAGTGAAGAAAAAGAAGGAGAATGGCGGAAAAGGGCTCCCAGACCCCCACCTGTTTTTAGGCAGCCGCTTCACTGCCCTCCACATCAAATACGCCCTGACCCCATCCAGAGAACACAAGACCGCAGCTATGAGCCGATTCTGGATGGGGTCATACTTAAGATCTTTGAAAATTTTACCCGTTGATCTTAAATGTCCAGTGTCTTTTAATCTGTCAAAAGAACATCTTTTTATTAAGAATTTTTTAAAGAAATACCTTTTAGAAACAAATGATGCCAATGTTTTAACTAACCACAAGTCTCTCATATCTCTTGTGCAGGATCGGGAATCGGTGTGTCCGGTTCCAGGCCTCACACTAGGTGAGGCCAAAGACGTTTGGAGGAACGCAGCCCACCCAGCTTTCCAGAACAGGCTTAAGGACTTGTCGTGGATGGTGGCCGATGATATCCTCCCGGTCAGGTGGAGTTTTTGAAGTCCTCTGGAGTGCAAAACCGCCCTGCCCACCCAATCCGAGGCACCTTGTTCGGCTTGAGCCAAGGATTCCAGTGATGTAAGACACTTGGGTCTGCGACCGACGGTCGAGGAGTTACGAGCCATTTCGTACTTTTGATCGCTGCAGCGCCACCTTGGGGCCGATCGGGGCGAGCTTTGGTGAGGTTGTAGTACTGGGCCGGTCCTACCATCCCTCAGAGTTTCAAGTCTCTACCATGGACGCTTTGGTCTGCCCACTCACTTTTAGGGTGGAATGTTGATGATCCAAAATCCCAGGTTGCACTCCAGAGTGTGGTGCTGTGCACTCTGTTGTGATCCATTTTCGGTGTCAACCAATCTGAGCTGAGCTTGTTTGCCAGCGACCTTAGACCCTCTCGCCGCGGCCCAGGTGGGCGTGGCCTTTGCCGGCTCCCCCGCCTCGGCGTCGCTGCGTCATCGCTTCTCGGCCTTTTGGCTAAGATCAAGTGTCTGGTCCTAAGGTAGAGACAGCGGTCGCCTCTTGGAGGTTTTTTCGGCTTGGGTCCTTTCAGTGACTTGAGCCTCAAACTTTTGAGAGGTACATTGATCCAGCTGCTTTTATTCCGGTTCAATTTTAAGGTAAGACCTTTTTATCTATTTATTTATTATTTATTAATTTATTGTTTTTTAAAGTTTTAGGCTGTTGGTGCCTCCACCATGTCGGCTGCCCGTGCCGGCGTGCGGAGGCACCACAGTGTGCGTTTTTTATTCAAAGAAGTTGAGGGGAAGCTCCTGGGGATGTCACGTCTTGACTTCTCCAGGAAGCTGATCCAAAAAACCCTAAATTTTAAACCCGAGGATCTGAATTGCATCGTGACTCTGCCCCTGAACAAAGGATTCAATGTTAGTTTTAGAGCGGTTTCCCACCTGAATGATTTCTGGCACAGATTTGAAGCAGCTAAATCCCTGCTGTCCATGTTCACTGTTGAAAAGCTTTCTGACAACACACTTAAAACTGTGATTGTTAGAATGTTTAATGAGACAGTGACTGGTGAGGACATTTGTGTCTGGCTGGGCAGATTTTGATTGAAATTGAGATGTTCCTAGCAGTTCATGAGAGTAGAATGAATTCAGATGTTCTCAGCAGTTCAGCAGAGTAGAATGAATTGAGATGTTCTCAGTAGTTCAGCAGAGTATCATTAATTCAGATGTTCCCAGCAGTTCAGCAGAGTAGAATGAATTCAGATGTTCCCGGCAGTTGAGCAGAGTAGAATGAATTGAGATGTTCTCGGCAGTTCAGCAGAGTAGAATGAATTGAGATGTTCCCAGCAGTTCAGCAGACTAGAATGAATTCAGATGTTCCCGGCAGTTCAGCAGAATAGAATGAATTCATATGTTCTCAGCAGTTCAGCAGAGTAGAATGAATTCAGATGTTCCCGGCAGTTCAGCAGACTAGAATGAATTCAGATGTTCCCGGCAGTTCAGCAGAATAGAATGAATTCATATGTTCTCAGCAGTTCAGCAGAGTAGAATGAATTCAGATGTTCTCAGCAATTCAGCAGAGTAGAATGAATTCAGATGTTCTCAGCAGTTCAGCAGAATAGAATGAGATCAGATGTTCTCAGCAGATCAGCAGTGTAGAATGAATTCAGATGTTCTCAGCAGTTCAGCAGAGTAGAATGAATTGAGATGTTCTCAGTAGTTCAGCAGAGTAGAATGAATTGAGATGTTCTCAGCAGATCAGTAGAATGAATTCAGATGTTCCTAGCAGTTCAGCAGAGTAGAATGAATTCAGATGTTCCCAGCAGTTCAGCAGAGTAGAATGAATTGAGATGTTCTCAGCAGATCAGCAGAGTAGAATGAATTGAGATGTTCTCAGTAGTTCAGCAGAGTAGAATGAATTGAGATGTTCATCAGTTTAGCAGTGTAGAATGAATTGAGATGTTCTCAGTAGTTCAGCAGAGTAGAATGAATTGAGATGTTCTCAGTAGTTCAGCAGAGTAGAATGAATTGAGATGTTCTCAGTAGTTCAGCAGAGTAGATTGAACTGAGATGTTCTCAGTAGTTCAGCAGAATAGAATGAATTGAGATGTTCTCAGTAGTTCAGCAGAGTAGAATGAATTCAGATTTTCTCAGCAGATCAGCAGAGTAGAATGAATTGAGATGTTCTCAGTAGTTCAGCAGAGTAGAATGAATTGAGATGTTCTCATTACTTCAGCAGAGTAGAATGAATTGAGATGTTCTCAGTAGTTCAGCAGAGTAGAATGAATTGAGATGTTCTCAGTAGTTCAGCAGAGTAGAATGAATTCAGATGTTCCCAGCAGTGTAGAATGAATTGAGATGTTCTCAGCAGTTCAGCAGTGTAGAATGAATTCAGATGTTCCCAGCAGTTCAGAAGAGTAGAATGAATTGAGATGTTCTCAGTAGTTCAGCAGAGTAGAATGAATTGAGATGTTCTCATCAGTTCAGCAGTGTAGAATGAATTCAGATGTTCAGTAATTCAAATAGAATGAATTGAGATGTTCTCAGCAGATCAGTAGAATGAATTCAGATGTTCCTAGCAGTTCAGCAGAGTAGAATGAATTGAGATGTTCTCAGTAGTTCAGCAGAGTAGAATGAATTGAGATGTTCTCAGTAGTTCAGCAGAGTAGAATGAATTGAGATGTTCTCAGTAGTTCAGCAGAGTAAAATGAATTCAGATGTTCCCAGCAGTGTAGAATGAATTGAGATGTTCTCAGCAATTCAGCAGAGTAAAATGAATTCAGATGTTCCCAGCAGTGTAGAATGAATTGAGATGTTCTCAGTAGTTCAGCAGAGTAAAATGAATTCAGATGTTCCCAGCAGTGTAGAATGAATTGAGATGTTCTCAGTAGTTCAGCAGATTAGAATGAATTCAGATGTTCCCAGCAGTTCAGCAGAATAGAATGAATTCATATGTTCTCAGCAGTTCTGCAGTGTAGAATGAATTCAGATGTTCCTAGCAGTTCAGCAGAGTAGAATAAATTTAGATGTTCTCAGCAGTTCAGAAGAGTAGAATGAATTCAGATGTTCTCAGCAGAGTAGAATGAATTCAGATGTTCTCAGCAGTTCAGCAGAGTAGAATAAATTCAGATGTTCTCAGCAGATCAGCAGAGTAGAATGAATTGAGAGGTTCTCTGTAGTTCAGCAGAGTAGAATGAATTGAGATGTTCTCTGTAGTTCAGCAGAGTAGAATGAATTGAGATGTTCTCAGTAGTTCAGCAGAGTAGAATGAATTGAGATGTTCTCAGCAGTTCAGAAGAGTAGAATGAATTCAGATGTTCCCAGCAGTTCAGCAGTGTAGAATGAATTGAGATGTTCTCAGCAGATCAGCAGAGAAGAATGAATTCAGATGTTCTCAGCAGTGTAGAATGAATTCAGATTTCCTCAGTAGTTCAGCAGAGTATAATTAATTCAGATGTTCCCAGCAGTTCAGCAGAGTAGAATGAATTCAGATTTTCTCAGCAGTTCAGCAGAGTAGAAGGATATCAGATGTTCCTAGCAGTTCAGCAGAGTAGAATGAATTGAGATGTTCTCAGCAGTTCAGCAGAGTAGAATGAATTGAGATGTTCTCGGCAGTTCAGCAGTGTAGAATGAATTCAGATGTTCTCAGTAGTTTAGCAGAGTAGAATGAATTGAGATGTTCTCAGTAGTTCAGAAGAGTAGAATGAATTCAGATGTCCCTGGCAGTTCAGCAGAGTAGAATGAATTCAGATGTTCTCGGCAGTTCAGCAGTGTAGAATGAATTGAGATGTTCTCAGCAGTTCAGCAGTGTAGAATGAATTCAGATGTTCTCAGCAGTGTAGAATGAATTCAGATTTCCTCAGTAGTTCAGCAGAGTAGAATGAATTGAGATGTTCTCAGTAGTTCAGCAGTGTATAATTAATTCAGATGTTCCCAGCAGTTCAGCAGAGTAGAATGAATTGAGATGTTCTCAGTAGTTCAGCAGAGTATAATTAATTCAGATGTTCCCAGCAGTTCAGCAGAGTAGAATGAATTCAGATGTTCTCAGCAGTTCAGCAGAGTAGAAGGAATTCAGATGTTCCTAGCAGTTCAGCAGAGTAGAATGAATTCAGATGTTCTCAGCAGTTCAGAAGAGTAGAATGAATTCAGATGTTCTCAGCAGTTCAGAAGAGTAGAATGAATTCAGATGTTCCTGGCAGTTCAGCAGAGTAGAATGAATTCAGATGTTCTCGGCAGTTCAGCAGAGTAGAATGAATTGAGATGTTCTCAGCAGATCAGCAGAGTAGAATGAATTCAGATGTTCTCAGCAGTTCAGCAGTGTAGAATGAATTCAGATGTTCTCGGCAGTTCAGCAGAGTAGAATGAATTCAGATGTTCCCAGCATGATATAGAATTAATTATTTAAACAATGATCTGAAAGAATGAGACATGAGTAAAAAAAGAGATAGAAAACCCTTAAGTATGCAGCAGAATAGGGCATTGTCCTATTACCATTTAAATGGAGCTCAACTGTAAATACACAAAAACACAAGCATTACCTCTTCCCAGCATGTCCTTCCACTTCAGCAGAATCCAATTCAGATGTTCTCAGCAGTTCAGCAGTGTAGAATGAATTCAGATGTTCTCAGCAGATCAGCAGAGTAGAATGAACTCAGATGTTCTCAGCAGATCAGCAGAATAGAATGAATATAGATGTTTTCAGAAGTTCAGCAGTGTAGAATGAATTCAGATGTTCTCAGCAGTTCAGCAGAGTAGAATGAATTCAGATGTTCCCAGCAGTTCAGCAGAGTAGAATGAATTGATATGTTCTCGGCAGTTCAGCAGAGTAGAATGAATTGAGATGTTCTTATCAGTTTAGCAGTGTAGAATGAATTGAGATGTTCCCAGCAGTTCAGCAGAGTAGAATGAATTGAGATGTTCTCAGCAGATCAGCAGAGTAGAATGAATTGAGATGTTCCCAGCAGTTCAGCAGAGTAGAATGAATTGAGATGTTCTCAGCAGATCAGCAGAGTAGAATGAATTGAGATGTTCAGTAGTTCAGCAGAGTAGAATGAATTGAGATGTTCAGTAGTTCAGCAGAGTAGAATGAATTGAGATGTTCTCATCAGTTCAGCAGTGTAGAATGAATTGAGATGTTCTCAGCAGTTCAGCAGTGTAGAATGAATTGAGATGTTCTCAGCAGATCAGTAGAATGAATTCAGATGTTCCTAGCAGTTCAGCAGAGTAGAATGAATTAAGATGTTCTCAGCAGTTCAGCAGTGTAGAATGAATTCAGATGTTCCCAGCAGTTCAGCAGAGTAGAATGAATTCAGATGTTCTCAGCAGATCAGCAGAGTAGAATGAATTCAGATGTTCCCAGCAGTTCAGCAGAGTAGAATGAATTGAGATGTTCTCAGCAGATCAGCAGAGTAGAATGGATTGAGATGTTCTCAGTAGTTCAGCAGAGTAGAATGAATTGAGATGTTCTCATCAGTTCAGCAGTGTAGAATGAATTGAGATGTTCTCAGTAGTTCAGCAGAGTAGAATGAATTGAGATGTTCAGTAGTTCAGCAGAGTAGAATGAATTGAGATGTTCTCAGTAGTTCAGCAGAGTAGAATGAATTGAGATGTTCCCAGCAGTGTAGAATGAATTGAGATGTTCTCAGCAGTTCAGCAGTGTAGAATGAATTCAGATGTTCCCAGCAGTTCAGCAGAGTAGAATGAATTCAGATGTTCTCAGCAGATCAGCAGAGTTAGAATGAATTCAGATGTTCCCAGTAGTTCAGCAGAATAGAATGAATTGAGATGTTCAGTAGTTCAGCAGAGTAGAATGAATTCAGATGTTCCCAGCAGTGTAGAATGAATTGAGATGTTCTCAGCAGATCAGTAGAATGAATTCAGATGTTCCCAGCAGTTCAGCAGAGTAGAATGAATTGAGATGTTCTCAGCAGTTCAGCAGAGTAGAATGAATTGGAATGCTCTCAGCAGTTCAGCAGTGTAGAATGAATTCAGATGTTCTCAGCAGATCAGCAGAGTAGAATGAATTCAGATATTCCCAGCAGTTCAGCAGAGTATAATTAATTCAGATGTTCTCGGCAGTTCAGCAGAGTAGAATGAATTCAGATATTCCCAGCAGTTCAGCAGAGTAGAATGAATTCAGATGTTCTCGGCAGTTCAGCAGAGTAGAATGAATTGAGATGTTCTCAGCAGTGTAGAATGAATTGAGATGTTCTCAGCAGTGTAGAATGAATTCAGATATTCCCAGCAGTTCAGCAGAGTAGAATGAATTCATATGTTCTCAGCAGTTCAGCAGTGTAGAATGAATTCAGATGTTCTCAGCAGATCAGCAGAGTAGAATGAATTGAGATGTTCTCAGCAGTTCAGCAGAGTAGAATGAATTCAGATGTTCCCAGCAGTTCAGCAGAGTAGAATGAATTGAGATGTTCTCAGCAGTTCAGCAGAGTAGAATGAATTCAGATGTTCCCAGCATGATATAGAATTAATTATTTAAACAATGATCTGAAAGAATGAGACATGAGTAAAAAAAGAGATAAAAAAACCTTAAGTATGCAGCAGAATAGGGCATTGTCCTATTACCATTTAAATGGAGCTCAACTGTAAATACACAAAAACACAAGCATTACCTCTTCCCAGCATGTCCTTCCACTTCAGCAGAATCCAATTCAGATGTTCTCAGCAGTTCAGCAGTGTAGAATGAATTCAGATGTTCTCAGCAGATCAGCAGAGTAGAATGAACTCAGATGTTCTCAGCAGATCAGCAGAATAGAATGAATTGAGATGTTTTCAGAAGTTCAGCAGTGTAGAATGAATTCAGATGTTCTCAGCAGTTCAGCAGAGTAGAATGAATTCAGATGTTCCCAGCAGTTCAGCAGAGTAGAATGAATTGATATGTTCTCGGCAGTTCAGCAGAGTAGAATGAATTGAGATGTTCTTATCAGTTTAGCAGTGTAGAATGAATTGAGATGTTCCCAGCAGTTCAGCAGAGTAGAATGAATTGAGATGTTCTCAGCAGATCAGCAGAGTAGAATGAATTGAGATGTTCCCAGCAGTTCAGCAGAGTAGAATGAATTGAGATGTTCTCAGCAGATCAGCAGAGTAGAATGAATTGAGATGTTCTCATCAGTTCAGCAGTGTAGAATGAATTGAGATGTTCTCAGCAGTTCAGCAGTGTAGAATGAATTGAGATGTTCTCAGCAGATCAGTAGAATGAATTCAGATGTTCCTAGCAGTTCAGCAGAGTAGAATGAATTAAGATGTTCTCAGCAGTTCAGCAGAGTAGAATGAATTCAGATGTTCCCAGCAGTTCAGCAGAGTAGAATGAATTCAGATGTTCTCAGCAGATCAGCAGAGTAGAATGAATTCAGATGTTCCCAGCAGTTCAGCAGAGTAGAATGAATTGAGATGTTCTCAGCAGATCAGCAGAGTAGAATGGATTGAGATGTTCTCAGTAGTTCAGCAGAGTAGAATGAATTGAGATGTTCTCAGCAGATCAGTAGAATGAATTGAGATGTTCCCAGCAGTTCAGCAGAGTAGAATGAATTGAGATGTTCTCAGCAGATCAGCAGAGTAGAATGAATTGAGATGTTCTCATCAGTTCAGCAGTGTAGAATGAATTGAGATGTTCTCAGCAGTTCAGCAGTGTAGAATGAATTGAGATGTTCTCAGCAGATCAGTAGAATGAATTCAGATGTTCCTAGCAGTTCAGCAGAGTAGAATGAATTAAGATGTTCTCAGCAGTTCAGCAGTGTAGAATGAATTCAGATGTTCCCAGCAGTTCAGCAGAGTAGAATGAATTCAGATGTTCTCAGCAGATCAGCAGAGTAGAATGAATTCAGATGTTCCCAGCAGTTCAGCAGAGTAGAATGAATTGAGATGTTCTCAGCAGATCAGCAGAGTAGAATGGATTGAGATGTTCTCAGTAGTTCAGCAGAGTAGAATGAATTGAGATGTTCTCATCAGTTCAGCAGTGTAGAATGAATTGAGATGTTCTCAGTAGTTCAGCAGAGTAGAATGAATTGAGATGTTCAGTAGTTCAGCAGAGTAGAATGAATTGAGATGTTCTCAGTAGTTCAGCAGAGTAGAATGAATTGAGATGTTCCCAGCAGTGTAGAATGAATTGAGATGTTCTCAGCAGTTCAGCAGTGTAGAATGAATTCAGATGTTCCCAGCAGTTCAGCAGAGTAGAATGAATTCAGATGTTCTCAGCAGATCAGCAGAGTTAAAATGAATTCAGATGTTCCCAGTAGTTCAGCAGAATAGAATGAATTGAGATGTTCAGTAGTTCAGCAGAGTAGAATGAATTCAGATGTTCCCAGCAGTGTAGAATGAATTGAGATGTTCTCAGCAGATCAGTAGAATGAATTCAGATGTTCTCAGCAGTTCAGCAGTGTAGAATGAATTCAGATGTTCTCAGCAGATCAGCAGAGTAGAATGAATTCAGATGTTCTCAGCAGTGTATAATGAATTGAGATGTTCTCGGCAGTTCAGCAGAGTAGAATGAAATGAGATGTTCCCGGCAGTTCATCAGAGTAGAATGAAAGGGCTTTATGCCCAGCTCTATGCACTACTTCCTGAACTTCAGCTAGCTCCTTGTTTCCTGTCTGCCATTATTGGTCAAATTGATTAATTCAGGTGTTCCTGACCTCAGTAGTCATGGTAACAATAATCAGACACACCTGAATTAATCAATTTGGCCAATAATGGCAGACAGGAAACAAGGAGCTGGCTGAAGTTCAGGAAGTAGTGCAGCTGGGCATAAAGCAAATTGAGATGTTCCCAGCAGTTCAGCAGAGTAGAATGAATTGAGATGTTCTCATCAGTTCAACAGTGTAGAATGAATTGAGATGTTCTCAGTAGTTCAGCAGAGTAGAATGAATTGAGATGTTCAGTAGTTCAGCAGAGTAGAATGAATTGAGATGTTCTCAGTAGTTCAGCAGAGTAGAATGAATTGAGATGTTCCCAGCAGTGTAGAATGAATTGAGATGTTCTCAGCAGTTCAGCAGTGTAGAATGAATTGAGATGTTCCCAGCAGTTCAGCAGAGTAGAATGAATTCAGATGTTCTCAGCAGATCAGCAGAGTAGAATGAATTCAGATGTTCCCAGTAGTTCAGCAGAATAGAATGAATTGAGATGTTCAGTAGTTCAGCAGAGTAGAATGAATTGAGATGTTCCCAGCAGTGTAGAATGAATTGAGATGTTCTCAGCAGATCAGTAGAATGAATTCAGATGTTCTCAGCAGATAAGCAGAGTAGAATGAATTGAGATGTTCTCGACAGTTCAGCAGAGTAGAATGAATTGAGATGTTCTCAGCAGTTCAGCAGAGTAGAATGAATTGAGATGTTCTCAGCAGTTCAGCAGAGTAGAATGAATTGAGATGTTCTCAGCAGTTCAGCAGAGTAGAATGAATTGATATGTTCTCGGCAGTTCAGCAGAGTAGAATGAATTGAGATGTTCTCAGCAGTTCAGCAGAGTAGAATGAATTCAGATGTTCCCAGCATGATATAGAATTAATTATTTAAACAATGATCTGAAAGAATGAGACATGAGTAAAAAAAGAGATAAAAAAACCCTTAAGTATGCAGCAGAATAGGGCATTGTCCTATTACCATTTAAATGGAGCTCAACTGTAAATACACAAAAACACAAGCATTACCTCTTCCCAGCATGTCCTTCCACTTCAGCAGAATCCAATTCAGATGTTCAATTCAGATGTTCAGTTCAGATGTTCTCAGCAGTTCAGCAGTGTAGAATGAATTCAGATGTTCTCAGCAGATCAGCAGAGTAGAATGAATTCAGATGTTCTCAGCAGATCAGCAGAGTAGAATGAATTGAGATGTTTTCAGAAGTTCAGCAGTGTAGAATGAATTCAGATGTTCTCAGCAGTTCAGCAGAGTAGAATGAATTCAGATGTTCCCAGCAGTTCAGCAGAGTAGAATGAATTCAGATGTTCTCAGCAGATCAGCAGAGTAGAATGAATTCAGATGTTCCCAGCAGTTCAGCAGAGTAGAATGAATTGAGATGTTCTCATCAGTTCAGCAGTGTAGAATGAATTGAGATGTTCAGCAGTTCAGCAGTGTAGAATGAATTGAGCTGTTCTCAGCAGTTCAGCAGTGTAGAATGAATTGAGATGTTCCCAGCAGTTCAGCAGAGTAGAATGAATTTAGATGTTCCCAGAATGATATAGAATTAATTATTTAAACAATGATCTGAAAGAATGAGACATGAGTAAAAAAAGAGATAAAAAACCCTTACGTATGCAGCAGAATAGGGCATTGGCCTATTACCATTTAAATGGAGCTCAACTGTAAATACACAAAAACACAAGCATTACCTCTTCCCAGCATGTCCTTCCACTTCAGCAGAATCCAATTCAGATGTTCAATTCAGATGTTCAGTTCAGATGTTCTCAGCAGTTCAGCAGAGTAGAATGAATTCAGATGTTCCCAGCAGTTCAGCAGAGTAGAATGAATTGAGATGTTCTCAGCAGTTCAGCAGTGTAGAATGAATTCAGATGTTCTCAGCAGTTCAGCAGAGTAGAATGAATTGAGATGTTCTCAGCAGTTCAGCAGTGTAGAATGAATTCAGATGTTCTCAGCAGTTCAGCAGTGTAGAATGAATTCAGATGTTCCTAGCAGTTCAGCAGAGTAGAATAAATACAGATGTTCTCAGCAGTTCAGAAGAGTAGAATGAATTCAGATGTTCTCAGCAGAGTAGAATGAATTTAGATGTTCTCAGCAGTTCAGCAGAGTAGAATGAATTCAGATGTTCTCAGCAGTTCAGCAGAGTAGAATAAATTCAGATGTTCTCAGCAGATCAGCAGAGTAGAATGAATTGAGATGTTCTCTGTAGTTCAGCAGAGTAGAATGAATTGAGATGTTCTCTGTAGTTCAGCAGAGTAGAATGAATTGAGATGTTCTCAGCAGTTCAGCAGAGTAGAATGAATTCAGATGTTCTCAGCAGTTCAGCAGAGTAGAATGAATTCAGATGTTCTCAGCAGTTCGGCAGAATAGAATGAATTCAGATGTTCTCAGCAGATCAGCAGTGTAGAATGAATTCAAATGTTCTCAGCAGTTCAGCAGAGTAGAATGAATTCAGATGTTCTCGGCAGTTCAGCAGAATAGAATGAATTCAGATTTCCTCAGTAGTTCAGCAGAGTAGAATGAATTGAGATGTTCTCAGTAGTTCAGCGGAGTATACTTAATTCAGATGTTCCCAGCAGTTCAGCAGAGTACAATGAATTGAGATGTTCTCAGTAGTTCAGCAGAGTATAATTAATTCAGATGTTTCCAGCAGTTCAGCAGAGTAGAATGAATTTAGATGTTCCCGGCAGTTCAGCAGAGTAGAATGAATTCAGATGTTCTCGGCAGTTCAGCGGAGTAGAATGAATTCAGATGTTCCCAGCAGTTCAGCAGAGTAGAATGAATTCAGATGTTCCCAGCAGTTCAGCAGAATAGAATGAATTCATATGTTCTCAGCAGTTCAGCAGAGTAGAATGAATTCAGATGTTCCCAGCAGTTCAGCAGAATAGAATGAATTCAGATGTTCTCGGCAGTTCAGCAGAGTAGAATGAATTCAGATGTTCTCGGCAGTTCAGCAGAGTAGAATGAATTCAGATGTTCTCGGCAGTTCAGCAGTGTAGAATGAATTCAGATTTTCTCGGCAGTTCAGCAGTGTAGAATGAATTCAGATTTTCTCGGCAGTTCAGCAGTGTAGAATGAATTCAGATGTTCTCAGCAGTTCAGCAGAGTAGAATGAATTCAGATGTTTCCAGCATGATATAGAATTAATTATTTAAACAATGATCTGAAAGAATGAGACATGAGTAAAAAAAGAGATAGAAAACCCTTAAGTATGCAGCAGAATAGGGCATTGTCCTATTACCATTTAAATGGAGCTCAACTGTAAATACACAAAAACACAAGCATTACCTCTTCCCAGCATGTCCTTCCACTTCAGCAGAATCCAATTCAGAGATTCAATTCAGATGTTCAGTTCAGATGTTCTCAGCAGTTCAGCAGAGTAGAATGATTTCAGATGTTCTCAGCAGTTCAGCAGAGTAGAAGGAATTCAGATGTTCTCTGCAGTTCAGCAGAATAGAATGAATTCAGATGTTCTCAGCAGATCAGCAGTGTAGAATGAATTCAGATGTTCTCTGCAGTTCAGCAGAGTAGAAAGAATTCAGATGTTCCCAGCAGTTCAGCAGAATAGAATGAATTCAGATGTTCTCAGCAGAGTAGAATGAATTCAGATGTTCTCAGCAGTGTAGAATGAATTCAGATTTCCTCAGTAGTTCAGCAGAGTAGAATGAATTGAGATGTTCTCAGCAGATCAGCAGAGAAGAATGAATTCAGATGTTCTCAGCAGTGTAGAATGAATTCAGATTTCCTCAGTAGTTCAGCAGGGTAGAATGAATTGAGATGTTCTCAGTAGTTCAGCAGAGTATAATTAATTCAGATGTTCCCAGCAGTTCAGCAGAGTAGAATGAATTCAGATGTTCTCAGCAGTTCAACAGAGTAGAAGGATATCAGATATTCCTAGCAGTTCAGCAGAGTAGAATGAATTGAGATGTTCTCAGCAGTTCAGCAGAGTAGAATGAATTGAGATGTTCTCGGCAGTTCAGCAGTGTAGAATGAATTAAGATGTTCTCAGCAGTTCAGCAGTGTAGAATGAATTGAGATGTTCTCAGCAGATTAGCAGAGAAGAATGAATTCAGATGTTCTCAGCAGTGTAGAATGAATTCAGATTTCCTCAGTAGTTCAGCAGAGTAGAATGAATTGAGATGTTCTCAGTAGTTCAGCAGTGTATAATTAATTCAGATGTTCCCAGCAGTTCAGCAGAGTAGAATGAATTGAGATGTTCTCAGTAGTTCAGCAGAGTATAATTAATTCAGATGTTCCCAGCAGTTCAGCAGAGTAGAGGGAATTCAGATGTTCCTAGCAGTTCAGCAGAGTAGAATGAATTGAGATGTTCTCAGCAGTTCAGCAGAGTAGAATGAATTGAGATGTTCTCGGCAGTTCAGCAGTGAAGAATGAATTCAGATGTTCTCAGCAGTTCAGAAGAGTAGAATGAATTCAGATATTCCTGGCAGTTCAGCAGTGTAGAATGAATTAAGATGTTCTCAGCAGTTCAGCAGTGTAGAATGAATTGAGATGTTCTCAGCAGATCAGCAGAGAAGAATGAATTCAGATGTTCTCAGCAGTGTAGAATGAATTCAGATTTCCTCAGTAGTTCAGCAGAGTAGAATGAATTGAGATGTTTTAAGTAGTTCAGCAGTGTATAATTAATTCAGATGTTCCCAGCAGTTCAGCAGAGTAGAATGAATTGAGATGTTCTCAGTAGTTCAGCAGAGTATAATTAATTCAGATGTTCCCAGCAGTTCAGCAGAGTAGAATGAATTCAGATGTTCTCAGCAGTTCAGCAGAGTAGAGGGAATTCAGATGTTCCTAGCAGTTCAGCAGAGTAGAATGAATTGAGATGTTCTCAGCAGTTCAGCAGAGTAGAATGAATTGAGATGTTCTCGGCAGTTCAGCAGTGAAGAATGAATTCAGATGTTCTCAGCAGTTCAGAAGAGTAGAATGAATTCAGATGTTCCTGGCAGTTCAGCAGAGTAGAATGAATTCAGATGTTCTCGGCAGTTCAGCAGAGTAGAATGAATTGAGATGTTCTCAGCAGATCAGCAGAGTAGAATGAATTCAGATGTTCCCAGCAGTTCAGCAGAGTAGAATGAATTGAGATGTTCTCAGCAGTGTAGAATGAATTGAGATGTTCTCAGCAGATCAGCAGAGAAAAAAGGAATTGAGACGTTCTCAGCAGAGTAGAATGAATTGAGATGTTCTCAGCAGTTCAACAGTGTAGAATGAATTCAGATGTTCTCAGCAGTTCAGCAGTGTAGAATGAATTGAGATGTTCCCAGCATGATATAGAATTAATTATTTAAACAATGATCTGAAAGAATGAGACACGAGTAAAAAAAGAGATAAAAAAACCTTAAGTATGCAGCAGAATAGGGCATTGTCCTATTACCATTTAAATGGAGCTCAACTGTAAATACACAAAAACACAAGCATTACCTCTTCCCAGCATGTCCTTCCACTTCAGCAGAATCCAATTCAGATGTTCAATTCAGATGTTCAGTTCAGATGTTCTCAGCAGTTCAGCAGAGTAGAATGAATTCAGATGTTCCCAGCAGTTCAGCAGAGTAGAATGAATTCAGATGTTCTCAGCAGTTCAGCAGTGTAGAATGACTTGAGATATTCCCAGCAGTTCAGCAGAGTAGAATGAATTCATATGTTCTCAGCAGTTCAGCAGTGTAGAATGAATTCAGATGTTCTCAGCAGATCAGCAGAGTAGAATGAATTGAGATGTTCTCAGCAGTTCAGCAGAGTAGAATGAATTCAGATGTTCCCAGCAGTTCAGCAGAGTAGAATGAATTGAGATGTTCTCAGCAGTTCAGCAGAGTAGAATGAATTCAGATGTTCCCAGCATGATATAGAATTAATTATTTAAACAATGATCTGATAGAATGAGACATGAGTAAAAAAAGAGATAAAAAAACCCTTAAGTATGCAGCAGAATAGGGCATTGTCCTATTACCATTTAAATGGAGCTCAACTGTAAATACACAAAAACACAAGCATTACCTCTTCCCAGCATGTCCTTCCACTTCAGCAGAATCCAATTCAGATGTTCTCAGCAGTTCAGCAGTGTAGAATGAATTCAGATGTTCTCAGCAGATCAGCAGAGTAGAATGAACTCAGATGTTCTCAGCAGATCAGCAGAATAGAATGAATTGAGATGTTTTCAGAAGTTCAGCAGTGTAGAATGAATTCAGATGTTCTCAGCAGTTCAGCAGAGTAGAATGAATTCAGATGTTCCCAGCAGTTCAGCAGAGTAGAATGAATTGATATGTTCTCGGCAGTTCAGCAGAGTAGAATGAATTGAGATGTTCTTATCAGTTTAGCAGTGTAGAATGAATTGAGATGTTCCCAGCAGTTCAGCAGAGTAGAATGAATTGAGATGTTCTCAGCAGATCAGCAGAGTAGAATGAATTGAGATGTTCCCAGCAGTTCAGCAGAGTAGAATGAATTGAGATGTTCTCAGCAGATCAGCAGAGTAGAATGAATTGAGATGTTCTCATCAGTTCAGCAGTGTAGAATGAATTGAGATGTTCTCAGCAGTTCAGCAGTGTAGAATGAATTGAGATGTTCTCAGCAGATCAGTAGAATGAATTCAGATGTTCCTAGCAGTTCAGCAGAGTAGAATGAATTAAGATGTTCTCAGCAGTTCAGCAGTGTAGAATGAATTCAGATGTTCCTAGCAGTTCAGCAGAGTAGAATGAATTAAGATGTTCCCAGCAGTTCAGCAGAGTAGAATGAATTCAGATGTTCTCAGCAGATCAGCAGAGTAGAATGAATTCAGATGTTCCCAGCAGTTCAGCAGAGTAGAATGAATTGAGATGTTCTCAGCAGATCAGCAGAGTAGAATGGATTGAGATGTTCTCAGTAGTTCAGCAGAGTAGAATGAATTGAGATGTTCTCAGCAGATCAGTAGAATGAATTGAGATGTTCCCAGCAGTTCAGCAGAGTAGAATGAATTGAGATGTTCTCAGCAGATCAGCAGAGTAGAATGAATTGAGATGTTCTCATCAGTTCAGCAGTGTAGAATGAATTGAGATGTTCTCAGCAGTTCAGCAGTGTAGAATGAATTGAGATGTTCTCAGCAGATCAGTAGAATGAATTCAGATGTTCCTAGCAGTTCAGCAGAGTAGAATGAATTAAGATGTTCTCAGCAGTTCAGCAGTGTAGAATGAATTCAGATGTTCCCAGCAGTTCAGCAGAGTAGAATGAATTCAGATGTTCTCAGCAGATCAGCAGAGTAGAATGAATTCAGATGTTCCCAGCAGTTCATCAGAGTAGAATGAATTGAGATGTTCTCAGCAGATCAGCAGAGTAGAATGGATTGAGATGTTCTCAGTAGTTCAGCAGAGTAGAATGAATTGAGATGTTCTCATCAGTTCAGCAGTGTAGAATGAATTGAGATGTTCTCAGTAGTTCAGCAGAGTAGAATGAATTGAGATGTTCAGTAGTTCAGCAGAGTAGAATGAATTGAGATGTTCTCAGTAGTTCAGCAGAGTAGAATGAATTGAGATGTTCCCAGCAGTGTAGAATGAATTGAGATGTTCTCAGCAGTTCAGCAGTGTAGAATGAATTCAGATGTTCCCAGCAGTTCAGCAGAGTAGAATGAATTCAGATGTTCTCAGCAGATCAGCAGAGTTAAAATGAATTCAGATGTTCCCAGTAGTTCAGCAGAATAGAATGAATTGAGATGTTCAGTAGTTCAGCAGAGTAGAATGAATTCAGATGTTCCCAGCAGTGTAGAATGAATTGAGATGTTCTCAGCAGATCAGTAGAATGAATTCAGATGTTCTCAGCAGTTCAGCAGTGTAGAATGAATTCAGATGTTCTCAGCAGATCAGCAGAGTAGAATGAATTCAGATGTTCTCAGCAGTGTATAATGAATTGAGATGTTCTCGGCAGTTCAGCAGAGTAGAATGAAATGAGATGTTCCCGGCAGTTCATCAGAGTAGAATGAAAGGGCTTTATGCCCAGCTCTATGCACTACTTCCTGAACTTCAGCTAGCTCCTTGTTTCCTGTCTGCCATTATTGGTCAAATTGATTAATTCAGGTGTTCCTGACCTCAGTAGTCATGGTAACAATAATCAGACACACCTGAATTAATCAATTTGGCCAATAATGGCAGACAGGAAACAAGGAGCTGGCTGAAGTTCAGGAAGTAGTGCAGCTGGGCATAAAGCAAATTGAGATGTTCCCAGCAGTTCAGCAGAGTAGAATGAATTGAGATGTTCTCATCAGTTCAACAGTGTAGAATGAATTGAGATGTTCTCAGTAGTTCAGCAGAGTAGAATGAATTGAGATGTTCAGTAGTTCAGCAGAGTAGAATGAATTGAGATGTTCTCAGTAGTTCAGCAGAGTAGAATGAATTGAGATGTTCCCAGCAGTGTAGAATGAATTGAGATGTTCTCAGCAGTTCAGCAGTGTAGAATGAATTGAGATGTTCCCAGCAGTTCAGCAGAGTAGAATGAATTCAGATGTTCTCAGCAGATCAGCAGAGTAGAATGAATTCAGATGTTCCCAGTAGTTCAGCAGAATAGAATGAATTGAGATGTTCAGTAGTTCAGCAGAGTAGAATGAATTGAGATGTTCTCAGCAGATCAGTAGAATGAATTCAGATGTTCTCAGCAGATAAGCAGAGTAGAATGAATTGAGATGTTCTCGACAGTTCAGCAGAGTAGAATGAATTGAGATGTTCTCAGCAGTTCAGCAGAGTAGAATGAATTGAGATGTTCTCAGCAGTTCAGCAGAGTAGAATGAATTGAGATGTTCTCAGCAGTTCAGCAGAGTAGAATGAATTGATATGTTCTCGGCAGTTCAGCAGAGTAGAATGAATTGAGATGTTCTCAGCAGTTCAGCAGAGTAGAATGAATTCAGATGTTCCCAGCATGATATAGAATTAATTATTTAAACAATGATCTGAAAGAATGAGACATGAGTAAAAAAAGAGATAAAAAAACCCTTAAGTATGCAGCAGAATAGGGCATTGTCCTATTACCATTTAAATGGAGCTCAACTGTAAATACACAAAAACACAAGCATTACCTCTTCCCAGCATGTCCTTCCACTTCAGCAGAATCCAATTCAGATGTTCAATTCAGATGTTCAGTTCAGATGTTCTCAGCAGTTCAGCAGTGTAGAATGAATTCAGATGTTCTCAGCAGATCAGCAGAGTAGAATGAATTCAGATGTTCTCAGCAGATCAGCAGAGTAGAATGAATTGAGATGTTTTCAGAAGTTCAGCAGTGTAGAATGAATTCAGATGTTCTCAGCAGTTCAGCAGAGTAGAATGAATTCAGATGTTCTCAGCAGATCAGCAGAGTAGAATGAATTCAGATGTTCCCAGCAGTTCAGCAGAGTAGAATGAATTGAGATGTTCTCATCAGTTCAGCAGTGTAGAATGAATTGAGATGTTCAGCAGTTCAGCAGTGTAGAATGAATTGAGCTGTTCTCAGCAGTTCAGCAGTGTAGAATGAATTGAGATGTTCCCAGCAGTTCAGCAGAGTAGAATGAATTTAGATGTTCCCAGAATGATATAGAATTAATTATTTAAACAATGATCTGAAAGAATGAGACATGAGTAAAAAAAGAGATAAAAAACCCTTACGTATGCAGCAGAATAGGGCATTGGCCTATTACCATTTAAATGGAGCTCAACTGTAAATACACAAAAACACAAGCATTACCTCTTCCCAGCATGTCCTTCCACTTCAGCAGAATCCAATTCAGATGTTCAATTCAGATGTTCAGTTCAGATGTTCTCAGCAGTTCAGCAGAGTAGAATGAATTCAGATGTTCCCAGCAGTTCAGCAGAGTAGAATGAATTGAGATGTTCTCAGCAGTTCAGCAGTGTAGAATGAATTCAGATGTTCTCAGCAGTTCAGCAGAGTAGAATGAATTGAGATGTTCTCAGCAGTTCAGCAGTGTAGAATGAATTCAGATGTTCTCAGCAGTTCAGCAGTGTAGAATGAATTCAGATGTTCCTAGCAGTTCAGCAGAGTAGAATAAATACAGATGTTCTCAGCAGTTCAGAAGAGTAGAATGAATTCAGATGTTCTCAGCAGAGTAGAATGAATTTAGATGTTCTCAGCAGTTCAGCAGAGTAGAATGAATTCAGATGTTCTCAGCAGTTCAGCAGAGTAGAATAAATTCAGATGTTCTCAGCAGATCAGCAGAGTAGAATGAATTGAGATGTTCTCTGTAGTTCAGCAGAGTAGAATGAATTGAGATGTTCTCTGTAGTTCAGCAGAGTAGAATGAATTGAGATGTTCTCAGCAGTTCAGCAGAGTAGAATGAATTCAGATGTTCTCAGCAGTTCAGCAGAGTAGAATGAATTCAGATGTTCTCAGCAGTTCGGCAGAATAGAATGAATTCAGATGTTCTCAGCAGATCAGCAGTGTAGAATGAATTCAAATGTTCTCAGCAGTTCAGCAGAGTAGAATGAATTCAGATGTTCTCGGCAGTTCAGCAGAATAGAATGAATTCAGATTTCCTCAGTAGTTCAGCAGAGTAGAATGAATTGAGATGTTCTCAGTAGTTCAGCGGAGTATACTTAATTCAGATGTTCCCAGCAGTTCAGCAGAGTACAATGAATTGAGATGTTCTCAGTAGTTCAGCAGAGTATAATTAATTCAGATGTTTCCAGCAGTTCAGCAGAGTAGAATGAATTTAGATGTTCCCGGCAGTTCAGCAGAGTAGAATGAATTCAGATGTTCTCGGCAGTTCAGCGGAGTAGAATGAATTCAGATGTTCCCAGCAGTTCAGCAGAGTAGAATGAATTCAGATGTTCCCAGCAGTTCAGCAGAATAGAATGAATTCATATGTTCTCAGCAGTTCAGCAGAGTAGAATGAATTCAGATGTTCCCAGCAGTTCAGCAGAATAGAATGAATTCAGATGTTCTCGGCAGTTCAGCAGAGTAGAATGAATTCAGATGTTCTCGGCAGTTCAGCAGAGTAGAATGAATTCAGATGTTCTCGGCAGTTCAGCAGTGTAGAATGAATTCAGATTTTCTCGGCAGTTCAGCAGTGTAGAATGAATTCAGATTTTCTCGGCAGTTCAGCAGTGTAGAATGAATTCAGATGTTCTCAGCAGTTCAGCAGAGTAGAATGAATTCAGATGTTTCCAGCATGATATAGAATTAATTATTTAAACAATGATCTGAAAGAATGAGACATGAGTAAAAAAAGAGATAGAAAACCCTTAAGTATGCAGCAGAATAGGGCATTGTCCTATTACCATTTAAATGGAGCTCAACTGTAAATACACAAAAACACAAGCATTACCTCTTCCCAGCATGTCCTTCCACTTCAGCAGAATCCAATTCAGAGATTCAATTCAGATGTTCAGTTCAGATGTTCTCAGCAGTTCAGCAGAGTAGAATGATTTCAGATGTTCTCAGCAGTTCAGCAGAGTAGAAGGAATTCAGATGTTCTCTGCAGTTCAGCAGAATAGAATGAATTCAGATGTTCTCAGCAGATCAGCAGTGTAGAATGAATTCAGATGTTCTCTGCAGTTCAGCAGAGTAGAAAGAATTCAGATGTTCCCAGCAGTTCAGCAGAATAGAATGAATTCAGATGTTCTCAGCAGAGTAGAATGAATTCAGATGTTCTCAGCAGTGTAGAATGAATTCAGATTTCCTCAGTAGTTCAGCAGAGTAGAATGAATTGAGATGTTCTCAGCAGATCAGCAGAGAAGAATGAATTCAGATGTTCTCAGCAGTGTAGAATGAATTCAGATTTCCTCAGTAGTTCAGCAGAGTAGAATGAATTGAGATGTTCTCAGTAGTTCAGCAGAGTATAATTAATTCAGATGTTCCCAGCAGTTCAGCAGAGTAGAATGAATTCAGATGTTCTCAGCAGTTCAACAGAGTAGAAGGATATCAGATATTCCTAGCAGTTCAGCAGAGTAGAATGAATTGAGATGTTCTCAGCAGTTCAGCAGAGTAGAATGAATTGAGATGTTCTCGGCAGTTCAGCAGTGTAGAATGAATTAAGATGTTCTCAGCAGTTCAGCAGTGTAGAATGAATTGAGATGTTCTCAGCAGATTAGCAGAGAAGAATGAATTCAGATGTTCTCAGCAGTGTAGAATGAATTCAGATTTCCTCAGTAGTTCAGCAGAGTAGAATGAATTGAGATGTTCTCAGTAGTTCAGCAGTGTATAATTAATTCAGATGTTCCCAGCAGTTCAGCAGAGTAGAATGAATTGAGATGTTCTCAGTAGTTCAGCAGAGTATAATTAATTCAGATGTTCCCAGCAGTTCAGCAGAGTAGAGGGAATTCAGATGTTCCTAGCAGTTCAGCAGAGTAGAATGAATTGAGATGTTCTCAGCAGTTCAGCAGAGTAGAATGAATTGAGATGTTCTCGGCAGTTCAGCAGTGAAGAATGAATTCAGATGTTCTCAGCAGTTCAGAAGAGTAGAATGAATTCAGATATTCCTGGCAGTTCAGCAGTGTAGAATGAATTAAGATGTTCTCAGCAGTTCAGCAGTGTAGAATGAATTGAGATGTTCTCAGCAGATCAGCAGAGAAGAATGAATTCAGATGTTCTCAGCAGTGTAGAATGAATTCAGATTTCCTCAGTAGTTCAGCAGAGTAGAATGAATTGAGATGTTTTAAGTAGTTCAGCAGTGTATAATTAATTCAGATGTTCCCAGCAGTTCAGCAGAGTAGAATGAATTGAGATGTTCTCAGTAGTTCAGCAGAGTATAATTAATTCAGATGTTCCCAGCAGTTCAGCAGAGTAGAATGAATTCAGATGTTCTCAGCAGTTCAGCAGAGTAGAGGGAATTCAGATGTTCCTAGCAGTTCAGCAGAGTAGAATGAATTGAGATGTTCTCAGCAGTTCAGCAGAGTAGAATGAATTGAGATGTTCTCGGCAGTTCAGCAGTGAAGAATGAATTCAGATGTTCTCAGCAGTTCAGAAGAGTAGAATGAATTCAGATGTTCCTGGCAGTTCAGCAGAGTAGAATGAATTCAGATGTTCTCGGCAGTTCAGCAGAGTAGAATGAATTGAGATGTTCTCAGCAGATCAGCAGAGTAGAATGAATTCAGATGTTCCCAGCAGTTCAGCAGAGTAGAATGAATTGAGATGTTCTCAGCAGTGTAGAATGAATTGAGATGTTCTCAGCAGATCAGCAGAGAAAAAAGGAATTGAGACGTTCTCAGCAGAGTAGAATGAATTGAGATGTTCTCAGCAGTTCAACAGTGTAGAATGAATTCAGATGTTCTCAGCAGTTCAGCAGTGTAGAATGAATTGAGATGTTCCCAGCATGATATAGAATTAATTATTTAAACAATGATCTGAAAGAATGAGACACGAGTAAAAAAAGAGATAAAAAAACCTTAAGTATGCAGCAGAATAGGGCATTGTCCTATTACCATTTAAATGGAGCTCAACTGTAAATACACAAAAACACAAGCATTACCTCTTCCCAGCATGTCCTTCCACTTCAGCAGAATCCAATTCAGATGTTCAATTCAGATGTTCAGTTCAGATGTTCTCAGCAGTTCAGCAGAGTAGAATGAATTCAGATGTTCCCAGCAGTTCAGCAGAGTAGAATGAATTCAGATGTTCTCAGCAGTTCAGCAGTGTAGAATGACTTGAGATATTCCCAGCAGTTCAGCAGAGTAGAATGAATTCATATGTTCTCAGCAGTTCAGCAGTGTAGAATGAATTCAGATGTTCTCAGCAGATCAGCAGAGTAGAATGAATTGAGATGTTCTCAGCAGTTCAGCAGAGTAGAATGAATTCAGATG
Source organism: Pimephales promelas (assembly GCF_988280905.1). Taxonomy (NCBI): domain Eukaryota; kingdom Metazoa; phylum Chordata; class Actinopteri; order Cypriniformes; family Leuciscidae; genus Pimephales; species Pimephales promelas. The sequence continues at coordinate 66,215 of NW_028297301.1, read as the reverse complement.
TTCCCAGCAGTTCAGCAGAGTAGAATGAATTGAGATGTTCTCAGCAGTTCAGCAGAGTAGAATGAATTCAGATGTTCCCAGCATGATATAGAATTAATTATTTAAACAATGATCTGATAGAATGAGACATGAGTAAAAAAAGAGATAAAAAAACCCTTAAGTATGCAGCAGAATAGGGCATTGTCCTATTACCATTTAAATGGAGCTCAACTGTAAATACACAAAAACACAAGCATTACCTCTTCCCAGCATGTCCTTCCACTTCAGCAGAATCCAATTCAGATGTTCTCAGCAGTTCAGCAGTGTAGAATGAATTCAGATGTTCTCAGCAGATCAGCAGAGTAGAATGAACTCAGATGTTCTCAGCAGATCAGCAGAATAGAATGAATTGAGATGTTTTCAGAAGTTCAGCAGTGTAGAATGAATTCAGATGTTCTCAGCAGTTCAGCAGAGTAGAATGAATTCAGATGTTCCCAGCAGTTCAGCAGAGTAGAATGAATTGATATGTTCTCGGCAGTTCAGCAGAGTAGAATGAATTGAGATGTTCTTATCAGTTTAGCAGTGTAGAATGAATTGAGATGTTCCCAGCAGTTCAGCAGAGTAGAATGAATTGAGATGTTCTCAGCAGATCAGCAGAGTAGAATGAATTGAGATGTTCCCAGCAGTTCAGCAGAGTAGAATGAATTGAGATGTTCTCAGCAGATCAGCAGAGTAGAATGAATTGAGATGTTCTCATCAGTTCAGCAGTGTAGAATGAATTGAGATGTTCTCAGCAGTTCAGCAGTGTAGAATGAATTGAGATGTTCTCAGCAGATCAGTAGAATGAATTCAGATGTTCCTAGCAGTTCAGCAGAGTAGAATGAATTAAGATGTTCTCAGCAGTTCAGCAGTGTAGAATGAATTCAGATGTTCCCAGCAGTTCAGCAGAGTAGAATGAATTCAGATGTTCTCAGCAGATCAGCAGAGTAGAATGAATTCAGATGTTCCCAGCAGTTCAGCAGAGTAGAATGAATTGAGATGTTCTCAGCAGATCAGCAGAGTAGAATGGATTGAGATGTTCTCAGTAGTTCAGCAGAGTAGAATGAATTGAGATGTTCTCAGCAGATCAGTAGAATGAATTGAGATGTTCCCAGCAGTTCAGCAGAGTAGAATGAATTGAGATGTTCTCAGCAGATCAGCAGAGTAGAATGAATTGAGATGTTCTCATCAGTTCAGCAGTGTAGAATGAATTGAGATGTTCTCAGCAGTTCAGCAGTGTAGAATGAATTGAGATGTTCTCAGCAGATCAGTAGAATGAATTCAGATGTTCCTAGCAGTTCAGCAGAGTAGAATGAATTAAGATGTTCTCAGCAGTTCAGCAGTGTAGAATGAATTCAGATGTTCCCAGCAGTTCAGCAGAGTAGAATGAATTCAGATGTTCTCAGCAGATCAGCAGAGTAGAATGAATTCAGATGTTCCCAGCAGTTCAGCAGAGTAGAATGAATTGAGATGTTCTCAGCAGATCAGCAGAGTAGAATGGATTGAGATGTTCTCAGTAGTTCAGCAGAGTAGAATGAATTGAGATGTTCTCATCAGTTCAGCAGTGTAGAATGAATTGAGATGTTCTCAGTAGTTCAGCAGAGTAGAATGAATTGAGATGTTCAGTAGTTCAGCAGAGTAGAATGAATTGAGATGTTCTCAGTAGTTCAGCAGAGTAGAATGAATTGAGATGTTCCCAGCAGTGTAGAATGAATTGAGATGTTCTCAGCAGTTCAGCAGTGTAGAATGAATTCAGATGTTCCCAGCAGTTCAGCAGAGTAGAATGAATTCAGATGTTCTCAGCAGATCAGCAGAGTTAAAATGAATTCAGATGTTCCCAGTAGTTCAGCAGAATAGAATGAATTGAGATGTTCAGTAGTTCAGCAGAGTAGAATGAATTCAGATGTTCCCAGCAGTGTAGAATGAATTGAGATGTTCTCAGCAGATCAGTAGAATGAATTCAGATGTTCTCAGCAGTTCAGCAGTGTAGAATGAATTCAGATGTTCTCAGCAGATCAGCAGAGTAGAATGAATTCAGATGTTCTCAGCAGTGTATAATGAATTGAGATGTTCTCGGCAGTTCAGCAGAGTAGAATGAAATGAGATGTTCCCGGCAGTTCATCAGAGTAGAATGAAAGGGCTTTATGCCCAGCTCTATGCACTACTTCCTGAACTTCAGCTAGCTCCTTGTTTCCTGTCTGCCATTATTGGTCAAATTGATTAATTCAGGTGTTCCTGACCTCAGTAGTCATGGTAACAATAATCAGACACACCTGAATTAATCAATTTGGCCAATAATGGCAGACAGGAAACAAGGAGCTGGCTGAAGTTCAGGAAGTAGTGCAGCTGGGCATAAAGCAAATTGAGATGTTCCCAGCAGTTCAGCAGAGTAGAATGAATTGAGATGTTCTCATCAGTTCAACAGTGTAGAATGAATTGAGATGTTCTCAGTAGTTCAGCAGAGTAGAATGAATTGAGATGTTCAGTAGTTCAGCAGAGTAGAATGAATTGAGATGTTCTCAGTAGTTCAGCAGAGTAGAATGAATTGAGATGTTCCCAGCAGTGTAGAATGAATTGAGATGTTCTCAGCAGTTCAGCAGTGTAGAATGAATTGAGATGTTCCCAGCAGTTCAGCAGAGTAGAATGAATTCAGATGTTCTCAGCAGATCAGCAGAGTAGAATGAATTCAGATGTTCCCAGTAGTTCAGCAGAATAGAATGAATTGAGATGTTCAGTAGTTCAGCAGAGTAGAATGAATTGAGATGTTCTCAGCAGATCAGTAGAATGAATTCAGATGTTCTCAGCAGATAAGCAGAGTAGAATGAATTGAGATGTTCTCGACAGTTCAGCAGAGTAGAATGAATTGAGATGTTCTCAGCAGTTCAGCAGAGTAGAATGAATTGAGATGTTCTCAGCAGTTCAGCAGAGTAGAATGAATTGAGATGTTCTCAGCAGTTCAGCAGAGTAGAATGAATTGAGATGTTCTCAGCAGTTCAGCAGAGTAGAATGAATTGATATGTTCTCGGCAGTTCAGCAGAGTAGAATGAATTGAGATGTTCTCAGCAGTTCAGCAGAGTAGAATGAATTCAGATGTTCCCAGCATGATATAGAATTAATTATTTAAACAATGATCTGAAAGAATGAGACATGAGTAAAAAAAGAGATAAAAAAACCCTTAAGTATGCAGCAGAATAGGGCATTGTCCTATTACCATTTAAATGGAGCTCAACTGTAAATACACAAAAACACAAGCATTACCTCTTCCCAGCATGTCCTTCCACTTCAGCAGAATCCAATTCAGATGTTCAATTCAGATGTTCAGTTCAGATGTTCTCAGCAGTTCAGCAGTGTAGAATGAATTCAGATGTTCTCAGCAGATCAGCAGAGTAGAATGAATTCAGATGTTCTCAGCAGATCAGCAGAGTAGAATGAATTGAGATGTTTTCAGAAGTTCAGCAGTGTAGAATGAATTCAGATGTTCTCAGCAGTTCAGCAGAGTAGAATGAATTCAGATGTTCCCAGCAGTTCAGCAGAGTAGAATGAATTCAGATGTTCTCAGCAGATCAGCAGAGTAGAATGAATTCAGATGTTCCCAGCAGTTCAGCAGAGTAGAATGAATTGAGATGTTCTCATCAGTTCAGCAGTGTAGAATGAATTGAGATGTTCAGCAGTTCAGCAGTGTAGAATGAATTGAGCTGTTCTCAGCAGTTCAGCAGTGTAGAATGAATTGAGATGTTCCCAGCAGTTCAGCAGAGTAGAATGAATTTAGATGTTCCCAGAATGATATAGAATTAATTATTTAAACAATGATCTGAAAGAATGAGACATGAGTAAAAAAAGAGATAAAAAACCCTTACGTATGCAGCAGAATAGGGCATTGGCCTATTACCATTTAAATGGAGCTCAACTGTAAATACACAAAAACACAAGCATTACCTCTTCCCAGCATGTCCTTCCACTTCAGCAGAATCCAATTCAGATGTTCAATTCAGATGTTCAGTTCAGATGTTCTCAGCAGTTCAGCAGAGTAGAATGAATTCAGATGTTCCCAGCAGTTCAGCAGAGTAGAATGAATTGAGATGTTCTCAGCAGTTCAGCAGTGTAGAATGAATTCAGATGTTCTCAGCAGTTCAGCAGAGTAGAATGAATTGAGATGTTCTCAGCAGTTCAGCAGTGTAGAATGAATTCAGATGTTCTCAGCAGTTCAGCAGTGTAGAATGAATTCAGATGTTCCTAGCAGTTCAGCAGAGTAGAATAAATACAGATGTTCTCAGCAGTTCAGCAGAGTAGAATGAATTCAGATGTTCTCAGCAGTTCAGCAGAGTAGAATAAATTCAGATGTTCTCAGCAGATCAGCAGAGTAGAATGAATTGAGATGTTCTCTGTAGTTCAGCAGAGTAGAATGAATTGAGATGTTCTCTGTCGTTCAGCAGAGTAGAATGAATTGAGATGTTCTCTGTAGTTCAGCAGAGTAGAATGAATTGAGATGTTCTCAGCAGTTCAGAAGAGTAGAATGCTGAACTGCTGGGAACATCTGAATTCATTCTACTCTTCTGAACTGCTGAGAACATCTCAATTCATTCTACTCTGCTGAACTACAGAGAACATCTCAATTCATTCTACTCTGCTGATCTGCTGAGAACATCTGAATTTATTCTACTCTGCTGAACTGCTGAGAACATCTGAATTCATTCTACTCTGCTGAACTGCTTAGAACATCTGAATTCATTCTACTGTGCTGAGAACATCTGAATTCATTCTACTCTGCTGAACTGCTGAGAACATCTCAATTCATTCTACTCTTCTGAACTAGTGAGAACATCTGAATTCATTCTACTCTGCTGAACTGCTGGGAACATCTGAATTCATTCTACACTGCTGAACTGCTGAGAACATCTCAATTCATTCTACTCTGCTGAACTGCTGAGAACATCTCAATTCATTCTACTCTGCTGAACTACTGAGAACATCTCAATTCATTCTACTCTGCTGAACTGCCGAGAACATATCAATTCATTCTACTCTGCTGAACTGCTGGGAACATCTGAATTCATTCTACTCTGGTGAACTGCTGAGAACATCTCAATTCATTCTACACTGAATTGAGATGTTCTAAGCAGTTCAGCATTCTACTCTGCTGAACTACTGAGAACATCTCAGTTCATTCTACTCTGATGAACTGCTAGGAACATCTGAATTCATTCTACACTGCTGAACTGCTGGGAACATCTGAATTCATTCTACTCTGCTGAACTGCTGGGAACATCTGAATTCAGAGTAGAATGAATTCAGATGTTCCCAGCAGTTCAGCAGTGTAGAATGAATTCAGATGTTCCTAGCAGTTCATCAGAGTAGAATTCATTCTACTCTGATGAACTGCTAGGAACATCTGAATTCATTCTACACTGCTGAACTGCTGGGAACATCTGAATTCATTCTACTCTGAACTACTCAGTAGTTCAGCAGAGTAGAATGAATTGATATGTTCTCGGCAGTTCAGCAGAGTAGAATGAATTGAGATGTTCTCAGTAGTTCAGCAGAGTAGAATGAATTGAGATGTTCTCAGCAGTTCAGCAGAGTAGAATGAATTGAGATGTTCTCAGCAGTTCAGCAGTGTAGAATGAATTCAGATGTTCCCAGCAGTTCAGCAGAGTAGAATTAATTCAGATGTTCTCAATAGTTCAGAAGAGTAGAATGAATTGAGATGTTCTCAGCAGTTCAGCAGAGTAGAATGAATTGAGATGTTCTCAGCAGTTCAGCAGAATAGAATGAATTCAGATGTTCTCACTAGTTCAGCAGAGTAGAATGAATTCAGATGTTCTCACTAGTTCAGCAGAGTAGAATGAATTCAGATGTTCCCAGCAGTTCAGCAGAGTAGAATGAATTCAGATGTTCTCAGCAGTCCAGCAGAGTAGAATGAATTCAGATGTTCCCAGCATGATATAGAATTAATTATTTAAACAATGATCTGAAAGAATGAGACAGGAGTAAAAAAAGAGATAAAAAAAACCTTAAGTATGCAGCAGAATAGGGCATTGTCCTATTACCATTTAAATGTAGCTCAACTGTAAATACACAAAAACACAAGCATTACCTCTTCCCAGCATGTCCTTCCACTTCAGCAGAATCCAATTCAGATGTTCAATTCAGAGATTCAATTCAGATGTTCAGTTCAGATGTTCTCAGCAGTTCAGCAGAGTAGAATGAATTCAGATGTTCTCAGCAGTTCAGCAGAGTAGAATGAATTCAGATGTTCTCAGCAGTTCAGCAGAATAGAATGAATTCAGATGTTCTCAGCAGATCAGCAGTGTAGAATGAATTCAAATGTTCTCAGCAGTTCAGCAGAGTAGAATGAATTCAGATGTTCTCGGCAGTTCAGCAGAATAGAATGAATTCAGATTTCCTCAGTAGTTCAGCAGAGTAGAATGAATTGAGATGTTCTCAGTAGTTCAGCGGAGTATACTTAATTCAGATGTTCCCAGCAGTTCAGCAGAGTACAATGAATTGAGATGTTCTCAGTAGTTCAGCAGAGTATAATTAATTCAGATGTTTCCAGCAGTTCAGCAGAGTAGAATGAATTTAGATGTTCCCGGCAGTTCAGCAGAGTAGAATGAATTCAGATGTTCTCGGCAGTTCAGCGGAGTAGAATGAATTCAGATGTTCCCAGCAGTTCAGCAGAGTAGAATGAATTCAGATGTTCCCAGCAGTTCAGCAGAATAGAATGAATTCATATGTTCTCAGCAGTTCAGCAGAGTAGAATGAATTCAGATGTTCCCAGCAGTTCAGCAGAATAGAATGAATTCAGATGTTCTCGGCAGTTCAGCAGAGTAGAATGAATTCAGATGTTCTCGGCAGTTCAGCAGAGTAGAATGAATTCAGATGTTCTCGGCAGTTCAGCAGTGTAGAATGAATTCAGATTTTCTCGGCAGTTCAGCAGTGTAGAATGAATTCAGATGTTCTCAGCAGTTCAGCAGAGTAGAATGAATTCAGATGTTTCCAGCATGATATAGAATTAATTATTTAAACAATGATCTGAAAGAATGAGACATGAGTAAAAAAAGAGATAGAAAACCCTTAAGTATGCAGCAGAATAGGGCATTGTCCTATTACCATTTAAATGGAGCTCAACTGTAAATACACAAAAACACAAGCATTACCTCTTCCCAGCATGTCCTTCCACTTCAGCAGAATCCAATTCAGAGATTCAATTCAGATGTTCAGTTCAGATGTTCTCAGCAGTTCAGCAGAGTAGAATGATTTCAGATGTTCTCAGCAGTTCAGCAGAGTAGAAGGAATTCAGATGTTCTCTGCAGTTCAGCAGAATAGAATGAATTCAGATGTTCTCAGCAGATCAGCAGTGTAGAATGAATTCAGATGTTCTCTGCAGTTCAGCAGAGTAGAAAGAATTCAGATGTTCCCAGCAGTTCAGCAGAATAGAATGAATTCAGATGTTCTCAGCAGAGTAGAATGAATTCAGATGTTCTCAGCAGTGTAGAATGAATTCAGATTTCCTCAGTAGTTCAGCAGAGTAGAATGAATTGAGATGTTCTCAGCAGATCAGCAGAGAAGAATGAATTCAGATGTTCTCAGCAGTGTAGAATGAATTCAGATTTCCTCAGTAGTTCAGCAGAGTAGAATGAATTGAGATGTTCTCAGTAGTTCAGCAGAGTATAATTAATTCAGATGTTCCCAGCAGTTCAGCAGAGTAGAATGAATTCAGATGTTCTCAGCAGTTCAACAGAGTAGAAGGATATCAGATATTCCTAGCAGTTCAGCAGAGTAGAATGAATTGAGATGTTCTCAGCAGTTCAGCAGAGTAGAATGAATTGAGATGTTCTCGGCAGTTCAGCAGTGTAGAATGAATTAAGATGTTCTCAGCAGTTCAGCAGTGTAGAATGAATTGAGATGTTCTCAGCAGATTAGCAGAGAAGAATGAATTCAGATGTTCTCAGCAGTGTAGAATGAATTCAGATTTCCTCAGTAGTTCAGCAGAGTAGAATGAATTGAGATGTTCTCAGTAGTTCAGCAGTGTATAATTAATTCAGATGTTCCCAGCAGTTCAGCAGAGTAGAGGGAATTCAGATGTTCCTAGCAGTTCAGCAGAGTAGAATGAATTGAGATGTTCTCAGCAGTTCAGCAGAGTAGAATGAATTGAGATGTTCTCGGCAGTTCAGCAGTGAAGAATGAATTCAGATGTTCTCAGCAGTTCAGAAGAGTAGAATGAATTCAGATATTCCTGGCAGTTCAGCAGTGTAGAATGAATTAAGATGTTCTCAGCAGTTCAGCAGTGTAGAATGAATTGAGATGTTCTCAGCAGATCAGCAGAGAAGAATGAATTCAGATGTTCTCAGCAGTGTAGAATGAATTCAGATTTCCTCAGTAGTTCAGCAGAGTAGAATGAATTGAGATGTTTTAAGTAGTTCAGCAGTGTATAATTAATTCAGATGTTCCCAGCAGTTCAGCAGAGTAGAATGAATTGAGATGTTCTCAGTAGTTCAGCAGAGTATAATTAATTCAGATGTTCCCAGCAGTTCAGCAGAGTAGAATGAATTCAGATGTTCTCAGCAGTTCAGCAGAGTAGAGGGAATTCAGATGTTCCTAGCAGTTCAGCAGAGTAGAATGAATTGAGATGTTCTCAGCAGTTCAGCAGAGTAGAATGAATTGAGATGTTCTCGGCAGTTCAGCAGTGAAGAATGAATTCAGATGTTCTCAGCAGTTCAGAAGAGTAGAATGAATTCAGATGTTCCTGGCAGTTCAGCAGAGTAGAATGAATTCAGATGTTCTCGGCAGTTCAGCAGAGTAGAATGAATTGAGATGTTCTCAGCAGATCAGCAGAGTAGAATGAATTCAGATGTTCCCAGCAGTTCAGCAGAGTAGAATGAATTGAGATGTTCTCAGCAGTGTAGAATGAATTGAGATGTTCTCAGCAGATCAGCAGAGAAAAAAGGAATTGAGACGTTCTCAGCAGAGTAGAATGAATTGAGATGTTCTCAGCAGTTCAACAGTGTAGAATGAATTCAGATGTTCTCAGCAGTTCAGCAGTGTAGAATGAATTGAGATGTTCCCAGCATGATATAGAATTAATTATTTAAACAATGATCTGAAAGAATGAGACACGAGTAAAAAAAGAGATAAAAAAACCTTAAGTATGCAGCAGAATAGGGCATTGTCCTATTACCATTTAAATGGAGCTCAACTGTAAATACACAAAAACACAAGCATTACCTCTTCCCAGCATGTCCTTCCACTTCAGCAGAATCCAATTCAGATGTTCAATTCAGATGTTCAGTTCAGATGTTCTCAGCAGTTCAGCAGAGTAGAATGAATTCAGATGTTCCCAGCAGTTCAGCAGAGTAGAATGAATTCAGATGTTCTCAGCAGTTCAGCAGTGTAGAATGACTTGAGATGTTCTCAGCAGTTCAGCATAATAGAATGAATTTAGATGTTCCTAGCAGTTCAGCAGAGTAGAATGAATTCAGATGTTCTCAGCAGTGCAGCAGAGTAGAATTGTCACGATCCACACACAGGAAATAGGGATTAAATCCAAGAGCAGTTGTTTATTTAAAGGGTAATCCAAAATCGTAAACCAGTCCAAGCAAGGGTCAAAATCCAAAGGCAATCCAACATATACAGGAAAACAAAAACAAGAATCAAAGAAAACAGGACCTCAGAAGTGGTGTAATAATTGAAAGGACTCCATGGCACACACTGAAACAGACAGGGTATATATACACAGGGAATGACAATGATAATGGGGAATTGGCAGAGTGCAATGATCAGTAATGAGGAACGGCTGAGTGCAATGATAAAACAAGGATCGTGGGAAATGTAGTTCATGAAGTGAATGACACCATGGGAAAGGAGGACATCTAGTGGACACCTGGGGAACACAAACCTAACACTGTGACATAACCCCCTCCCTACGGAGCGGATCCCAGACGCTCCATCAGACCACAGCGGGACAGGAAGGAAACATCAGGGCAGGATTGGAGGGACCGACCGGGGGTGGAATAGGAGGGACCGACCAGGGGGGGAACGGGAGGGACAGACCAGGGCCGGACGGGAGGGACAGACCGCATAGTCCTGGACGGCCCGGGCAAAATTTATTCTACACTGCTGAACTGCCGAGAACATCTGAATTCATTCTACTCTGCTGAACTGCTGGGAACATCTGAATTCATTCTACTCTGCTGATCTGCTGACAACATCTCGATTTATTCTACTCTGCTGAACTGCTGAGAACATCTCAATTCATTCTACTCTGCTGAACTGCTAGGAACATCTGAATTCATTCTGCTGAGAACATCTCAATTCATTCTACATTGCTGGGAACATCTGAATTCATTCTACTCTGCTGAACTACTGAGAACATCTCAATTCATTCTACTCTGCTGATCTGCTGAGAACATCTCAATTCATTCTACTCTGCTGATCTGCTGAGAACATCTCAATTCATTCTACTCTGCTGATCTGCTGAGAACATCTGATTTCATTCTACACTGCTGAACTGCTGAGAACATCTCAATTCATTCTACTCTGCTGATCTGCTGAGAACATCTCAATTCATTATACTCTGCGGATCTGCTGAGAACATCTCAATTCATTCTACTCTGCTGATCTGCTGAGAACATCTCAATTCATTCTACTCTGCTGAACTGCTGAGAACATCTCAATTCATTCTACTCTGCTGAGAACATCTGAATTCATTCTACTCTGCTGAACTGCTGGGAACATCTGAATTCATTCTACTCTGCTGAACTGCTGAGAACATCTGAACTGAACATCTGAATTGAATCTCTGAATTGAACATCTGAATTGGATTCTGCTGAAGTGGAAGGACATGCTGGGAAGAGGTAATTCTTGTGTTTTTGTGTATTTACAGTTGAGCTCCATTTAAATGGTAATAGGACAATGCCCTATTCTGCTGCATACTTAAGGTTTTTTTATCTCTTTTTTTTACTCGTGTCTCATTCTTTCAGATCATTGTTTAAATAATTAATTCTATATCATGCTGGGAACATCTGAATTCATTCTACTCTCTCAGCAGTTCAGCAGTGTAGAATGAATTGAGATGTTCTCAGCAGATCAGCAGAGAAGAATGAATTCAGATGTTCTCAGCAGTGTAGAATGAATTCAGATTTCCTCAGTAGTTCAGCAGAGTAGAATGAATTGAGATGTTCTCAGTAGTTCAGCAGAGTATAATTAATTCAGATGTTCCCAGCAGTTCAGCAGAGTAGAATGAATTGAGATGTTCTCAGTAGTTCAGCAGAGTATAATTAATTCAGATGTTCCCAGCAGTTCAGCAGAGTAGAATGAATTGAGATGTTCTCAGTAGTTCAGCAGAGTATAATTAATTCAGATGTTCCCAGCAGTTCAGCAGAGTAGAATGAATTCAGATGTTCTCAGCAGTTCAGCAGAGTAGAATGAATTGAGATGTTCTCAGCAGTTCAGCAGAGTAGAATGAACTGAGATGTTCTCGGCAGTTCAGCAGTGTAGAATGAATTCAGATGTTCTCAGCAGTTCAGAAGAGTAGAATGAATTCAGATGTTCCTGGCAGTTCAGCAGTGTAGAATGAATTGAGATGTTCTCAGCAGTTCAGCAGTGTAGAATGAATTGAGATGTTCTCAGCAGATCAGCAGAGAAGAATGAATTCAGATGTTCTCAGCAGTGTAGAATGAATTCAGATTTCCTCAGTAGTTCAGCAGAGTAGAATGAATTGAGATGTTCTCAGTAGTTCAACAGAGTATAATTAATTCAGATGTTCCCAGCAGTTCAGCAGAGTAGAATGAATTCAGATGTTCTCAGCAGTTCAGCAGAGTAGAAGGAATTCAGATGTTCCTAGCAGTTCAGCAGAGTAGAATGAATTGAGATGTTCTCAGCAGTTCAGCAGAGTAGAATGAATTGAGATGTTCTCGGCAGTTCAGCAGTGAAGAATGAATTCAGATGTTCTCAGCAGTTCAGAAGAGTAGAATGAATTCAGATGTTCCTGGCAGTTCAGCAGAGTAGAATGAATTCAGATGTTCTCGGCAGTTCAGCAGAGTAGAATGAATTGAGATGTTCTCAGCAGATCAGCAGAGTAGAATGAATTCAGATGTTCCCAGCAGTTCAGCAGAGTAGAATGAATTCAGATGTTCTCGGCAGTTCAGCAGTGTAGAATGAATTCAGATGTTCTCAGCAGTTCAGCAGAGTAGAATGAATTCAGATGTTCCCAGCATGATATAGAATTAATTATTTAAACAATGATCTGAAAGAATGAGACATGAGTAAAAAAAGAGATAAAAAAACCCTTAAGTATGCAGCAGAATAGGGCATTGTCCTATTACCATTTAAATGGAGCTCAACTGTAAATACACAAAAACACAAGCATTACCTCTTCCCAGCATGTCCTTCCACTGCAGCAGAATCCAATTCAGATGTTCAATTCAGAGATTCAATTCAGATGTTCAGTTCAGATGTTCTCAGCAGTTCAGCAGAGTAGAATGAATTCAGATGTTCTCAGCAGTTCAGCAGAGTAGAATGAATTCAGATGTTCTCAGCAGTTCAGCAGAGTAGAATGAATTGAGATGTTCTCAGCAGATCAGCAGAGTAGAATGAATTGAGATGTTCTCAGCAGATCAGCAGAGTAGAATGAATTGAGATGTTCTCAGCAGATCAGCAGAGTAGAATGAATTGAGATGTTCCAAGCAATGTAGAATGAATTGAGATGTTCTCAGCAGAATGAATTGAGATGTTCCTAGCAGTTCAGCAGAGTAGAATGAATTGAGATGTTCTCAGCAGTTCAGCAGAGTAGAATGAATCGAGATGTTCTCAGCAGAGTAGAATGAATTCAGATGTTCCCAGCAGTTCAGCAGAGTAGAATGAATTCAGATGTTCTCGGCAGTTCAGCAGTGTAGAATGAATTCAGATGTTCCCAGCATGATATAGAATTAATTATTTAAACAATGATCTGAAAGAATGAGACACGAGTAAAAAAAGAGATAAAAAACCTTAAGTATGCAGCAGAATAGGGCATTGTCCTATTACCATTTAAATGGAGCTCAACTGTAAATACACAAAAACACAAGCATTACCTCTTCCCAGCATGTCCTTCCACTTCAGCAGAATCCAATTCAGATGTTCAATTCAGAGATTCAATTCAGATGTTCAGTTCAGATGTTCTCAGCAGTTCAGCAGAGTAGAATGAATTCAGATGTTCCCAGCAGTTCAGCAGAGTAGAATGAATTCAGATGTTCCCAGCAGTTCAGCAGAATAGAATGAATTCAGATGTTCCCAGCAGTTCAGCAGAGTAGAATGAATTTAGATGTTCTCAGCAGTTCAGCAGTGTAGAATGACTTGAGATGTTCTCAGCAGTTCAGCAGAGTAGAATGAATTCAGATGTTCTCAGCAGTGCAGCAGAGTAGAATTGTCACGATCCACACACAGGAAATAGGGATTAAATCCAAGAGCAGTTGTTTATTTAAAGGGTAATCCAAAATCGTAAACCAGTCCAAGCAAGGGTCAAAATCCAAAGGCAATCCAACATATACAGGAAACCAAAAACAAGAATGAAAGAAAACAGGACCTCAGAAGTGGTGTAATAATTGAAAGGACTCCATGGCACACACTGAAACAGACAGGGTATATATACACAGGGAATGACAATGATAATGGGGAATTGGCAGAGTGCAATGATCAGTAATGAGGAACGGCTGAGTGCAATGATAAAACAAGGATCGTGGGAAATGTAGTTCATGAAGTGAATGACACCATGGGAAAGGAGGACATCTAGTGGACACCTGGGGAACACAAACCTAACACTGTGACATAACCCCCTCCCTACGGAGCGGATCCCAGACGCTCCATCAGACCAGAGCGGGACAGGAAGGAAACATCAGGGCGGGATTGGAGGGACCGACCGGGGGTGGAATAGGAGGGACCGACCAGGGGGGGAACGGGAGGGACAGACCAGGGCCGGACGGGAGGGACAGACCGCATAGTCCTGGACGGCCCGGGCGAAATTCATTCTACACTGCTGAACTGCCGAGAACATCTGAATTCATTCTACTCTGCTGAACTGCTGGGAACATCTGAATTCATTCTACTCTGCTGATCTGCTGACAACATCTCGATTTATTCTACTCTGCTGAACTGCTGAGAACATCTCAATTCATTCTACTCTGCTGAACTGCTAGGAACATCTGAATTCATTCTGCTGAGAACATCTCAATTCATTCTACATTGCTGGGAACATCTGAATTCATTCTACTCTGCTGAACTACTGAGAACATCTCAATTCATTCTACTCTGCTGATCTGCTGAGAACATCTCAATTCATTCTACTCTGCTGATCTGCTGAGAACATCTCAATTCATTCTACTCTGCTGATCTGCTGAGAACATCTGATTTCATTCTACACTGCTGAACTGCTGAGAACAAATGAATTCATTCTACTCTGCTGAGAACATCTCAATTCATTCTACTCTGCTGATCTGCTGAGAACATCTCAATTCATTATACTCTGCGGATCTGCTGAGAACATCTCAATTCATTCTACTCTGCTGATCTGCTGAGAACATCTCAATTCATTCTACTCTGCTGAACTGCTGAGAACATCTCAATTCATTCTACTCTGCTGAGAACATCTGAATTCATTCTACTCTGCTGAACTGCTGGGAACATCTGAATTCATTCTACTCTGCTGAACTGCTGAGAACATCTGAACTGAACATCTGAATTGAATCTCTGAATTGAACATCTGAATTGGATTCTGCTGAAGTGGAAGGACATGCTGGGAAGAGGTAATTCTTGTGTTTTTGTGTATTTACAGTTGAGCTCCATTTAAATGGTAATAGGACAATGCCCTATTCTGCTGCATACTTAAGGTTTTTTTATCTCTTTTTTTTACTCGTGTCTCATTCTTTCAGATCATTGTTTAAATAATTAATTCTATATCATGCTGGGAACATCTGAATTCATTCTACTCTCTCAGCAGTTCAGCAGTGTAGAATGAATTGAGATGTTCTCAGCAGATCAGCAGAGAAGAATGAATTCAGATGTTCTCAGCAGTGTAGAATGAATTCAGATTTCCTCAGTAGTTCAGCAGAGTAGAATGAATTGAGATGTTCTCAGTAGTTCAGCAGAGTATAATTAATTCAGATGTTCCCAGCAGTTCAGCAGAGTAGAATGAATTGAGATGTTCTCAGTAGTTCAGCAGAGTATAATTAATTCAGATGTTCCCAGCAGTTCAGCAGAGTAGAATGAATTGAGATGTTCTCAGTAGTTCAGCAGAGTATAATTAATTCAGATGTTCCCAGCAGTTCAGCAGAGTAGAATGAATTCAGATGTTCTCAGCAGTTCAGCAGAGTAGAATGAACTGAGATGTTCTCGGCAGTTCAGCAGTGTAGAATGAATTCAGATGTTCTCAGCAGTTCAGAAGAGTAGAATGAATTCAGATGTTCCTGGCAGTTCAGCAGTGTAGAATGAATTGAGATGTTCTCAGCAGTTCAGCAGTGTAGAATGAATTGAGATGTTCTCAGTAGTTAAGCAGAGTAGAATGAATTGAGATGTTCTCAGTAGTTCAACAGAGTATAATTAATTCAGATGTTCCCAGCAGTTCAGCAGAGTAGAATGAATTCAGATGTTCTCAGCAGTTCAGCAGAGTAGAAGGAATTCAGATGTTCCTAGCAGTTCAGCAGAGTAGAATGAATTGAGATGTTCTCAGTAGTTCAGCAGAGTAGAATGAATTCAGATGTTCCCAGCAATGTAGAATGAATTGAGATGTTCTCAGCAGAATGAATTCAGATGTTCCTAGCAGTTCAGCAGAGTAGAATGAATTGAGATGTTCTCAGCAGTTCAGCAGAGTAGAATGAATCGAGATGTTCTCAGCAGAGTAGAATGAATTCAGATGTTCCCAGCAGTTCAGCAGAGTAGAATGAATTCAGATGTTCTCGGCAGTTCAGCAGTGTAGAATGAATTCAGATGTTCCCAGCATGATATAGAATTAATTATTTAAACAATGATCTGAAAGAATGAGACACGAGTAAAAAAAGAGATAAAAAACCTTAAGTATGCAGCAGAATAGGGCATTGTCCTATTACCATTTAAATGGAGCTCAACTGTAAATACACAAAAACACAAGCATTACCTCTTCCCAGCATGTCCTTCCACTTCAGCAGAATCCAATTCAGATGTTCAATTCAGAGATTCAATTCAGATGTTCAGTTCAGATGTTCTCAGCAGTTCAGCAGAGTAGAATGAATTCAGATGTTCCCAGCAGTTCAGCAGAGTAGAATGAATTCAGATGTTCCCAGCAGTTCAGCAGAATAGAATGAATTCAGATGTTCCCAGCAGTTCAGCAGAGTAGAATGAATTCAGATGTTCTCAGCAGTTCAGCAGTGTAGAATGACTTGAGATGTTCTCAGCAGTTCAGCAGAGTAGAATGAATTCAGATGTTCTCAGCAGTGCAGCAGAGTAGAATTGTCACGATCCACACACAGGAAATAGGGATTAAATCCAAGAGCAGTTGTTTATTTAAAGGGTAATCCAAAATCGTAAACCAGTCCAAGCAAGGGTCAAAATCCAAAGGCAATCCAACATATACAGGAAACCAAAAACAAGAATCAAAGAAAACAGGACCTCAGAAGTGGTGTAATAATTGAAAGGACTCCATGGCACACACTGAAACAGACAGGGTATATATACACAGGGAATGACAATGATAATGGGGAATTGGCAGAGTGCAATGATCAGTAATGAGGAACGGCTGAGTGCAATGATAAAACAAGGATCGTGGGAAATGTAGTTCATGAAGTGAATGACACCATGGGAAAGGAGGACATCTAGTGGACACCTGGGGAACACAAACCCAACACTGTGACATAACCCCCTCCCTACGGAGCGGATCCCAGACGCTCCATCAGACCAGAGCGGGACAGGAAGGAAACATCAGGGCGGGATTGGAGGGACCGACCGGGGGTGGAATAGGAGGGACCGACCAGGGGGGGAACGGGAGGGACAGACCAGGGCGGGACGGGTGGGACAGACCAGGGCCGGACGGGAGGGACAGACCGCATAGTCCTGGACGGCCCGGGCGAAACACATAGTCCATCGGGCGGCCAGGGTGAAACACATAGTCCATCGGACGGCCAGGGTGGCGAAGAGGCCTCGGGCGGCCAGGGCGGCGAAGACCCCTCGGGTGGCCAAGGCGGCGAAGACCCCTCGGGTGGCCAAGGCGGCGAAGACCCCTCGGGTGGCCAGGGCGGTGAAGACCACTCGGGTGGCCAGGGCGGTGAAGACCACTCGGGTGGCCAGGGCGGAGCAGAACTTTCGTGTTGCCAGGGTGGTGAAGACCCCTCGGGTGGCCAGGGCGGTGCAGACCTCTCAGGACCAGACACCGGCTCGAGAACAGACACCAGCTCAGGGACAGACACCGGCTCAGGAACAGACACTAGAACATACACAGTCACAAGGACAGACACAAACACAGACACAGGGTCGTTTTCGAGTTTTCGTTGACGAGACGAGACGGAACGAAAATGATTATAAGTCTGACGTTCACAATGCATGTAATTTATGCCTGTTTTGCGTGAAATCGGTCTGTATGGAGCTAAAAATAAGTATCAGCAATGCTGCCGTTTCCTATCGCGTGCGCCCAGCACCGGCCGCCGCGCGCACCAGATTCCACACAACAACAACACAGGGTTTAATGGTAGTTCTTGTACCAAGTCAAGTCAATAGAGTCAGACAAAAACTAAGATAAAACCTGTTGGAAAGCATATTTTGCAGCGATGTTTGTGTGAGCATATCAGTGAACATCCCTGACCACTCGGTGAGTTTGACGTCTTTGTAAACGAATGTTTAATGCATTTTATGAATGATTGTGTGGGTGCTAACACACAAACCTAAAATTCTCGAAACAACAGCATTTGTCCAAATTTAAATCTTAACCGTTCTATTTCATCAGAAACGATCTTAAAACAGGGCTTTAAGTGTAAAATAACGAACTAACCAAGACCAAATACAGTGTTTATTCAGGGATTGTTTTATTCATTTTTATGTTTAACACACTCCAAGTGTCATGTTTGTTTCATACTTTATATTCAAGTATGCATTCTTTGTTCAATGCACCTCAGTATTAGATATTTATTTCATTATTTTGTTTCAGAATGTTTGCAGTTTGCAGTTTTGCACAAGTTAAAGATAGACTGGGTTGTATACATAATGTTTGTGTTTACAAATAATATGCATCTTATTGTTGCATACTACGTTGTTCATTGCACTTTAGCAATTTCTCAAATAAAGCCACAATTGCCAAAGTAAGAATGTTTTTATGCTTGACTTTTTTTGGACTAAAACAGTGATTCCACTGTTACCACTTTATCTGTGTACAATGTTCTAGTAGCTCAACATTTTGCTGTTTAAACTTTAAACCATTCCTTTATTACTGTGATAACTGGTGAAAATAGCTTTTAATATTCAGGGGTAAAACTATAACTTGAAATATGGGGATAAAAGGTTTCTGCCTAATGTGACAATGAAGTACAGCTTGGCAATGGCAGCACTGCATCTCCATCAATGAGAAAGTCTAGTTTATTAATCAAAGGTTGTAAGGTTAGCTTCTTTTATGAATTGCAACACTTGCTAAATCTGTCAAACCTAAGCCCAATTTTTAATCAATTTTTACTAAAATTGATTTAAACTTGACTAAAACCTTTTGGTGTGTTCATTGACTAAAACTTGACTAAAACTATTAAGTTTATAAGTGACTAAAATGTGACTAAAACTTAAAAGCATTTTCGTCCAAAAGACTAAGACTAAAATTAAAAGGGCTGCCAAAAACAACACTGGCTCCAGCTCTGGAACAGGCAGTGGCTCTGCCTCCGGCTCAGGAACAGGCACTGGCCCTGCCTCCGGCTCAGGAACAGGCACTGGCTCTGCCTCCGGCTCAGGAACAGGCACTGGCTCTGGAACAGACCTGGCTCTGGAACAGACACTAGAACAAAAACAGTCACAAACACAGACACCAACACGGGGTCCAGAACCGACATCTGGAACAGGCATAGGCTCTCCCTCAGGTACTGGAACAGCAAAGACTGGCATCTCCAAGATCCGAGCCAGACACTCCAGATAGTCCGTCACAACCTTGGCGGCCACGCCAAAGGGGATCTCTGGCTCTGTCTCAGACTGGACAGACGGGACGTGAACAGTCTCTCGCTGGGCAGACGGGACGTGAACAGTCTCTCGCTGGGCAGACGGGACGTGAACAGTCTCTCGCTGGGCAGACGGGACAAGAGCAGTCTCTGACTGGGGAGACGGGACGTGTCTCCTTCTCCGGCCCACCGGAACTGGGACCACCGGGACAGGGATCATCTCCCGACGACCTCCTCCATTGTGGCCTCCACGGGTCCCACGAAACTTGACCAGCCGGGTCCCTTTAAAAAACTCCCTTCTCTCCCGCTCGCCGGCTGCGGAAGGGACATTATAAAACATACGGCTGGATTTAGGGTGTGATGGAGTCCTTCTGTCACGATCCACACACAGGAAATAGGGATTAAATCCAAGAGCAGTTGTTTATTTAAAGGGTAATCCAAAATCGTAAACCAGTTCAAGCAAGGGTCAAAATCCAAAGGCAATCCAACATATACAGGAAAACAAAAACAAGAATCAAAAAAAAACAAAAAACCCAGGACCTCAGAAGTGGCGTAATAATTAAAAGGACTCCATTGCACACACTGAAACAGACAGGGTATATATACACAGGGAATGACAATGATAATGGGGAATGGGCTCTATGCACGGCATTATTTCTGGTGAAGGATTAAGGATGCTCGATAACTTCCGCCGATCATAGAGTCCAATGCAATACCGAGAATTTATATTGAATTTTATACTCCATGGTTATACTAATGAAACGTTAGTCACAAAAACAGATAAAACAGACACCCCTCGTTGTGTTTATGCTTCTTTTTAAAATTATATTAAATAAACATAACTATATATAAAATTACATCTAAACGTATGTACGTTTCGTTTGAAAGACGGGAGGACAGTAAATATTGAAGACTCTGCCATATAATCCCATTTTCTCCGGTTTTCCTCCGCTTTTATCTACACAACCGGAAATGGACGAGCATCCTTACGTCAAATGCGGAACTTATGCGTGCATATAGCCCATTGGCAGAGTGCAATGATCAGTAATGAGGAACGGCTGAGTGCAATGATGAAACAAGGATCGTGGGAAATGTAGTTCATGAAGTGAATGACACCATGGGAAAGGAGGACATCTAGTGGACACCTGGGGAACACAAACCCAACACTGTGACAAGAATGAATTCAGATGTCCTTCCACTTCAGCAGAATCCAATTCAGATGTTCAATTCAGAGATTCAATTCAGATGTTCAGTTCAGATGTTCTCAGCAGTTCAGCAGAGTAGAATGAATTCAGATGTTCCTAGCAGTTCAGCAGAGTAGAATGAATTGAGATGTTCTCAGCAGTTCAGCAGAGTAGAATGAATTCAGATGTTCTCAGCAGTTCAGCAGAGTAGAATGATTTGAGATGTTCTCAGCAGTTCAGCAGAGTAGAATGAATTCAGATGTTCTCAGCAGTTCAGCAGTGTAGAATGAATTCAGATGTTTTACACATTAAAAAAAACCTTGAGATTTGAAAAGAAAAAGAGCAGCATCCCAGAAGAGTAAGATAATGAGAACAATCACTGGCCTGTAATATAATTATATTAATAAAATATAATGATGTATTTCTGATCAAGTAAATACAGGCTTAAGAGTTCTAATAAGAGTTCTTTTAAGATAAAAATAAATTCTGCATGTTTAAATGCTCATCAGGCCTGCATTATTGTCTGCATTCAATGGCTTCTGCCCTCAATACAGGCCTCTGCGCACACCTGATAAATGGCCAATCATGAGATAGTTCACGGTTAAAATGAGCCATCAGTTTTTCTGCCTGAGCTTGTGAAATGAAACTGATTTGTTCTAATGGTTTTTAAATGGGCAATCATATTTACGGCCAGGGATAATTCGAAAGAAAAGTGTTTGTTGGCTTAAGAGATGGAATTAATTTAAGTCCTGAGGAAAATAATCTTTTCCCCTCTCTGACCAGATACAGCATAATCATTATCAGCACTAATAAGTGCAGTACTCACTGTTTAATTTGATGCAAGAAGCAGAAAGAAAGCTTGAGATTTTAGTTAAATACAGACATTTTAGATTAGCAGACACAGTGAGGACACAGGCCTGGGGTGAGCTCAACGGCGCTGACCTGAACTTTAGTCTGTATTATCAACTCCCTGAACAAGATACAGAAAATTGAATAGTAACACATTAAAGTGCAGGTCTCAAGCTTTCAATAGATGTGCAAAACTTGTCTGTAGCATAAACACTGAATAAGATGCGTTCATTTTAATAAAATAATCAAAGTTGAAAACTGGTAAACTGCTCCCAGATTTTCACCATGACAAGAGGAGTTCAGCTAACCTGATGACCTCTCATTCCCTCTATGAACATGATAAAGCCAAATAAGTGTTTAATTATGAAAGGACTCATACTCAGCTTTATTTTGAAGCAAAATACATGGCACCATCTCATGAATTGGGTGAATAAAAGACATTTTGGTGTGAAAAACTTGAAATTACCGGCAGAAAATGACATACACTGCACAGTTTGAGGTCGTCTCTTGCCCTCTCTGACCAAAAAACAGCACAATTAGTGTTAGCACTAATAAGTACAGTAATCACTGATTAATTTGATGCAAAAAGCAGAAAGAAAGCTTGAGATTTGAGTTAAATACAGACATTTTAGAACAGCAGAGACATTGAAAACAGAGGCCTGGGGTGAGTTCAACGGTGAACCTCAACTTTAGTCTGTATTATCAAATAAATGAACAAGATACAGAAAATTGAATAGGAACACATTAAAGTGCAGGTCTCAAGCTTTCAATAGATGTGCAAAACATGTCTGCAGCATAAACACTGAATGAGCTGCATTCATTTTAATAGGAGAATCAAAGCTTTATTTTGAAGCAAAACACATGACAACATCTCATGGATTAGCTGAATAAAAGACATTTTGGTGTGAAAAATTGTTAAAACTAATGTCTTTAAATCAGTTTTTTTTTATACTACAGCCATGTTTTACACACTAACTGTAGAGTGACTTTCCTCTGGTAGCTCTGTTATGAAACCTCAAGGAAAAGATGGTCTGATTTTTATAGCAGCTTTAATAGAAATTAAAGCTAATTGCATCCCGGGCAAGGTGCAGGTCCTGGGCATAAATAAAGCCCAGTACTGAAGCTGGTTCAGGCCAGTAGTTCATCTATAAACTTGAAAGATTAACTTTTCCACACTTGAAATAATTTTAAACTCGCAAAAATTGGTGTGGCAGGCATGCATTAAAATAGGATGACCCAATGTAAAGCCATTAGAAGAAACCATTTATTTTTAATAGCCCTAGCAGTACACATGATGGCCCATTAGATAATTCTGTTTCCTCAGAATGGCCCATCAGCACCTGCGCAGCCAGGGACGTGCACAGGAATTTTGAGGGGCAGTTGCTCTGACCTGAAAAAAGGGCACCACCACCTTCCAAATTGCCTTATCTGGCCGTGTTTATGTCCAAACGCAATGCCTCATCTTATGGTCTTATTATTATTTATAAAGATTGCAAAATGTCAGAGATGAGACAAATGAGCAAAAGAGTTCCTCATATTGTTGTTTATTGTTTTTTTAAATTATTATTATTTATTTATTTATTTGAAAAGAAATAATCTGGATTGAATGGAAAAACTCGAAAAAATAAAAAACGCTTAGATTTCGGGAAATACAATCCTTTTTTGCCAATCCTGACCTCCCCCTGGGGCCCTAAGCAAAATTCTGCTATGGGGCCCTCTACCTGATCTGTGATGCCGTGAGCCATGTAAACCATTTGCCATTGCCACTCTATACCGCCCAATACAATCCTCCCTCATTTAAACAAAACAGTCAAAGAACAAGTACAACAATATAGAACAGAATGAGGTTCAAACAAACAATATTTACTGAATAAAGCATTTTTATAGAATGTTAAGATAACAAGTGAATATTAAAGTAAACATAAATAAGAAGAAAATAATAAAGTATAACCCTGAACTTTGGCTTTTGGGATTAATTTTGATTCACTGTACAGCCTGGGTATTTTTCGGAATCAGTTTTATTTTTTTATTTTTTTTATGCATGTTGAAGCAAATCTTGATTTATTGTTATTAACTGAGGGGTTTGCATTCATGTTGACCAGAATGTCCAGCTAATCATCATTTTAAATTCAATATAGCCTATAAATCAATAGTCAATCAATGTCAAATTGCCAATACATTTCTATCTTGCATAATTAGTGCAGTTGTTTAGAGTTTTTAACTACACTGAGACTAGATAATCAGTGTCTTTATAATGTGTACTTTGATTGGGAGTGCCATCATTCACGTATTGTACAGTATTTCTCTGGTCTCCACATTTCTGCTTGAAAAATGCGAGTTTCATTTCGTGCACGCGCATATGAACGCAACACACGCAACGCGGTTATGTTTTCCGAGCTGTAGTAAACAAACACTGTTGTTGCACTTTGTCGTTTATAAAAAACAAAACGTAATAAATAATGGTATTTTACTCTCACTTTTGTCAGGCAAAAAGTGATGCAAGAGATGCACTGCCTCAGTCTGCCCAGATAGGTTAGCAAGACCAAAAACCATCAAACTTTGCTTACATCAAACTAGAGAGGACAGAACACAAGTTTACCTGACTGCTGTTCCCGCAATTCACTCTCATGTTTTTCTTCTTCCTCTTTTCGTGACGAGAAGGATAGTTTCGCTTCATTTTGTCATGGACTTCGTACACATTAATTAGCGCGCGACACGAGATGGAGGCGCGGCCTGAGTAATTTGCGGTGCCTTACCATACACACCGGTCGCGTGCAGTCTATGGTCGCGTGCGGCACTGCAGCCACGTAAACAGTTTGACTTTCCCTTTCAGTGCCCGAATGGAAGTGAATGAGGCTTTGCGATTTTTATATTATTTTTTTGTCTAGGCCTATACGTGAAATTCTACATCCATTGTACGATTTTTTTTTCCTCGGAAGGGCAACCTGAGTCGAGAAGGGCATATGGGCAGTTGCCCGGGCAACCTGAGCAACCCCCTGTGCACGTCCCTGTGCGCAGCTGACTCTACACGGTAAGCAACCTCCTGTGTTTTTGAACAAAATGAATGCAGGACATTTGTGAATGCAAGGTATATTTTTACTAAAAAGAAGACTCTTTGCCAATCAAGCCTGTATTTACTGGATCAGAAATACAGCATTATATTATATAAATATAATTATGTTACATGCCAGTGAATGATCTGGTTATCTTCCTCATCTGGGGATGCTGTTCTTTTTTATTTCTTTTTTCTTCTTCTTTTTTTTATGTGTTTCCTATCAAAATGAAGCTCATTGTGCTCAGTTTGCAAATATTTAGTCACATCTAATAATGTCTAAATAATTTAAAACTTAAAAAAGCATAATATATTTCTGAGAAATGCAATGATTGATGAATTGGCTGGTTTAAAACTGAGCCGGGCTTATCAGTGAACCATTTCACAGAGGGAAGCACTTTGCTCCAAAACTTGCAGTGAGGAGAGCTTTATCTTGAGTTGATATTGTTGCAATGGACGGACAAGCTGACTTCCACAGCAGGATGTACTTCCTCTGCCCGATCTGCAAGAAGGCACCACGCACTCTTCCGGGCCATCTCCGCACGGTGTGCATGCAGGGAAGCAGCGAGGAGGACATCAGAGATACTGTGATCAAGGCCAAGAAGGAGATGGCCGAGTTCTCTCACACCGGCCGCTTTTTGGAATATAAGAGGATTTGTGAGATTTTGGCATCAGCTGATCCACTTGCCAGGTGTGTGTCGTTTATCTTCTGCCTCACTGCTTTGTCCTGTTGCAGTGCAATAGTCAATAATCTATCAAATGTGTGTGTATTCATGGTTTTTCTTTTATTAGCTTGTTACAGGAGATGGAGAAGAAGGGATTGGTGGTGAAAAATATTCCCCCAGTCCTTCCTGCACCATCTTCACTTCGCCACAGCTCCTCGAGGGCTGCTGAGAGCCTTCCTGCCCCATCTTCACTTCGCCACAGCTCTTTGAGGGGTGCTGAGAGCCTTCCTGGGCCTTCGTTGGTTGGTCACAGCTCCTCGAGGGGTGCTGAGAGCCTTCCTGGGCCTTCGTTGGTTGGTCACGGCTCCTCGAGGGGTGCTGAGAGCCTCCCTGGGCCTTCGTTGGTTGGTCACAGCTCCTCGAGGGGTGCTGAGAGCAATTCTGAACAGGAGGCCGCATCTGACACCGGCTATGAGGAGTACTATCAGAGGTAAAATTTCACATCATCTTTATTTCACATCACATTATTTCTCTTGAACAAATACACAATAATTTGACTTCCTGGTTTATTTGATTTCAGCACTGGGGGACCTAAGTGGACCACTGATGTCCAGGTAGAGATGGCCAAGAAGGGTCTCTATAAGAAGCACTCGATTGATCATCCACTTCTTCGGGGCTTCTTCCACTACTTGCTTGTGGATTTGGGAAACAGGAGGAGCAAACAAGAGGTAGTTTAAAACAAAAGATACATTGAAATGTCTCTCTCACAAACACACACACACACACACACACACACACACACAGACATACATTCAGCTCTACAGATTTTAATGTGTAATGTATAATTACAGGTGGAAACAGTCTCCCGGTTCATGTACTACATGGACCCCAAAGAGCCGAGCCTGTCTTTTGTTCGGGAGGTGGAGAAAGTAAGAGAGTATTTCAATGTGCTCAGCCAGACCCAACTCTCCAAGCAGACGGTGTTGAACTATTGGAAGAGTCTCAAGAGGTCAGTACTGTGCGACGCAACAAACACATCTGTAACTGTCAACTGATGATTATCGGATATGGCTGTATCAAACATTTATTTCTCTTTCTTTAAGGTTCATGAAGTACACCATCACATCCACCAGCCTTCAAATCAAGGACAAAGGTCTCTTTGATTATTGTAGAAACTTCATCCATCCTCTGGACGGCATACGGGCAGGAATGTCCAAGAAGATCAACAAAGAACTAACACCGAAAAGGTATGCTTTTTCTGTTTTTATATTCATTATGGGAACGGGAAACGCAGGTGCGCTCAACAGTACTGTTTTGTTTCTCAGGTACCACAGTTACGGCAAAGAGAAGCTGCCAGCGGACTGTGTGGCGATCCTCGATGTGGCTCTCGGGGATTTCCTGGCCGTGATGGGAAAACTCCAGGGTCCAGATGCCATATCCGGGGAGGAGCTTGACAAAGACGAATGCCTGCTGGTCCTCTACTACCTGGAGGCGGTCATCATTCTCAAGCTCCTCCAGCGGCCCAGTGTTGTCAGCAACATGACCGTAAGTGTATTTTGTATAACATTCATCAACGCCTCACGTTTTTTGATTATTAGTGAGACCGGTCATTGAGTGTGCACGCCTGTGTGTTTGCAGGTCGAGGAATGGCAGGGGAGAAAACACACAGAGAACGGCTGTTGCGTGGCGGTGAAGGAGCACAAAACGGCCGCATCGTAAATCGTAAAATGTTGCTACTCAAAGCAGTCATTCATTTGCACTTTCTTTATTGTTTATTCATTGATCTTGTAGAAATGGGTCTGGTGCGTCCACCAGCCAGCAGGACGGATAGGAGGAAGCAGCACTTCCTCTGCGGCAGGACCTGCCTCAGCCTGTGGCCATTGACCGGCCTCCCCTTGAAAGCCCACAGAGAGACCAGCTGTGTAGGGAGTGTTTTGTGATGCTCCATAGGCTTCCCCAATAGACATTTGTGTCACATTTTATACTGAGAGCTTGCGTATGAAATATCAATGTTTTATGACAGTCATAACATTGATGTTCATGTAAATGGAGCCTCAGTGTGAACATTGAAATGACTGACTAATGTCCTGGAGCTGGAGTGGCTGGATGTCTGACAACCCTGACAGATTCTGTTGTAAGACTTTCTGAAATATTGTACATATATTTATGCTTACTGCAGATTAGTTAAATAACCTCTTTGTTTTTTGGTCCATAAGTACCAAGCCTGATCTGCAAGAAAGTGCCAGGACTGTGTTTCCTTCAAGATCCGGAGAACTATTTCTACAAAGTGAGATACAGCTCTCATTAACCAATCATTCACATATCGCTCACCTTTATATAGCTTTTTTTTTATACTACTGCTGAATCTGAGCGAATGCATTAATAGAACAGAAGCTTTGCTAATTATTTCCCATCTGCCTTTCTGCTGTTATCGTTCGTCAAATAGTAAATAGCGTTCGTCAGGTCCAGCTTGTATCCAGCGTGTCACGGAGACTTCAGATGCCCCAACCTGCGATTAGATGACCAAACGCCCGTGAAGAGACGACTCGACCCCTGTGAAGAGAGGACACAACGCCGGTGAAATGTTATCCCATAAACTAATACATGATTAACTAACTGTATTTTTCTGTGTACATTTCAGAATAGCATTATTGTGTAAAGCACTATACGAATAAATTTGAATTAAAGCTGCTATACATATTTCTTTTATGTTTTAAAAATATAAATTCCCTTAATCTGAATTCATTCTTTCTTTTATCAGTGGGAGCCTTACGGTATCGTTCAAGGGGCCTGCATCTTCTTCCACACATTCTCAGGTGTCAGCTCTGAAGCGCCTGGTGGTGTCTCGGTGGTGGAGGATAGCAGCTCCGAAGGAAGCACCACTGATCCAAGCGAACGAACATGGCAAAAGTAAGTTCTAAACCTCACACACATCAGTGCAAAAACTGTGAACAAACTGTAAGGTTGCTTTGAGCTCATTTTCTTCTGTCTGTGTTTTTTTTTTTCAGAAATCAATCAGAGTACAGCACGACTGTCCGGGTCAAGATGACTCAAATGGGGCTCTACGCAAAGTTCCCTGCAGAAGAGCCCTTGTTGAGAGACTTTAAGGACAACCTGCTCAACACCCTGGAGGTCCACAACTGCCAGCAGGAGGTAAGATACATCCCATTGCTCTTTGTAACTGGAAAATGTTTTACAGTTTTTCTCGATTGTTTACACACATTTCCTGCAAGTATGCCTCATACTCTCAGAACTCTACACACAAATCTAAAAACACACACACACAATCGGCAAAACCCCTCAATTCTAGTGCAAAATGAAACTTTGCATTCAAAACAATGTTATATATTCTCAAAATGTTATTTTGTTTTCAAATGACACACACAAACCATCATATGAATAGACATTTATAAGAACCAGTTGAACACTGATGTGCTCAATGTAAAACACTATGATCAATGGACAAACACTTCTTCTCCATTAATCATAATGAATTGGGCCTTTTTTGTTCAGGGTTACACTTACTACAGACATTACGTACATAAGTGTGTTGTAAAATATTTGAGAATATTGTTTTTATACCCAGAACACACAAATACACGGTAACAAATATATTTTACTGTATTTTTCCCACAAAAACAATGGGAGATAGATCGCACATTTCATACACCCCATTCAACACAAAGTTGCACATACAGTGGTCTACATACAAAACTACAGAAAAAAAAAATGTTTATGCTGTTACAGTAAAAATCTATGCTGCATCCTCTCTTCGGTTTTGGTATTTTATGCTAAAGCTCTGATTGCTAATTGTAAAACTGTGTGACGTGTGTTTGTCCATGTGACGAGTCAGTGTGAATATTTGAATGGTAGTGTGTTCCTCATGAAAAGAAGAGATTTTCTGCATGAAAATTGTGCCAAATGCAGAGAATTTGTGTGTAGTGTTTTGAAAAAAGTGTGTTTTAGAGCTGCAATTTGAGTGTAAAGCAGGAATTGTGCTTGTTGTTCATCAGAATTGGTTCAGGGGGTTGGTGAATGAGTTACATGTTGTGGTCATTGTGTCTCAAGTACCAGAATTTGTGTGTAAACAATTGAGAAAAACTGTAATGTATAGTAGCACAGCACATGTAGAGCAGCTATTAAGTTCCATAAAAGAAGTGAACTCAGATAAAACACAGCTTTATTAGGGGTGTCTGTGTGTGGCTGGCTTTTCTTCTCACTGCATCATTTCACAGTCCTCTTTTGCTTTCATCACAGGTAGGCAACGTCTCCAGAATGTTAAAATTCATCCAGCCGAGTGGGGATGAAGTCAGCTTGGACTTCCTGATAAAGTCCACAGAGACCATGCAAGGACTACCTCACCCAACTCTGGCGCACTGACATGGGCCCAGCCACCATTCTGAACTACATTAAGAACATGATCCATTTTGGCAAAGAGAAGCTGCCAGCAGGCTGTGTGGCGATCCTCGATGTGGCTCTCGGGGATTTCCTGGCCTTGATGGGAAAACTCCAGGGTCCAGATGCCATATCCGGGGAGGAGCTTGACAAGGACGAACGTCTGCTGGTCCTCTACTACCTGGAGGCGGTCGTCATGCTCAAGCTCCTCCAGCAGCCCGGCGTTGTCAGCAACATGACTGTAAGTGTATTTTGTACAGTAGCGGTTCTAGGCACGGGCGAACCGGGCAGTCGCTCGGGGCGGCATTTCTTCATGTCACATGGGGTGCGGCACGAGCAGTTAAAAAAAAAATCCTCTGTGCCGCGAAGTTTTTCTATTTTTTATCATTTCGATTCAATTATTGGCAATGGCGCCCTGCTTGCTGAGAAGGTGCCGTGCGCAGAAGCGATGTCAAGGGGATCTCCTGATTAGTTCACGTATCGCGTCTTTTGCGCGCTCGAGGTCGTTATTTCAAATCCTCTATGTTTCAAATAGGCGCACAGGAAGCACGCTGATTATGCGCTCACTGGAAGCGCGCTCAAAAACTTCAGTATGGGAGTGCACGTGCACCCAAACACTTGGGTGTTTTTTCTCTTCTCCGTAAATAAATCTTTCAGCAGAGCTAACAAGCGTTTTTCTGTGGTGGAAATACATTAGCTACTAAAACATCTTTGTCGTTGTGGAGAGCGCAGAGTAATGAGTGCATGGTTCTATTGCAATGACAGCCATGGGAAAATCGGTACGAATTTTACTAATAATAAAAGAAAAGCTATACTGTGCATTATAAATGTCAGGGATGTATTGACTCATTCTTTTTATAGAGATGATTTAAATGCTGAAATATGAGGTTTATCTTTTTATAAAACCTTTTTGTTAACCTTTTTTTAAGTTTAGTTGGTAAGATAAAAGACACTCCTTTAAAACAAATCTTTAATGTTATTAACTTGGTGAATTGATTTCACTGTGTATTAGGCTTTTTGAACAAGATTCTGTGTATATGATCATTTTGGTCACTATATTATCTAATAATTTTCATAATGATCAACAACGCTCGAAGGGGGTCTCGCCCTGGGTGTAATTCAAAGTAGAACCGCCACTGATTTTGTATTTTGATTTTGATTATTAGTGAGACCGGTCATTGAGTGTGCACGCCTGTGTGTTTGCAGGTCGAGGAATGGCAGGGGAGAAAACAGACCGAGAACGGCTGTTGCGTGGCGGTGAAGGAGCACAAAACGGCCGCATCGCAAGTCGCCGAAGTTCCTCTGACCCCTGAACAGGAACATGTACGTTTGTTTTCAAAATGACATTATAACTGACTGTGTGTGTGTTTTTGAATGTATTTATTTCTTTTTCCCAGTGGTTTCGCCTCTACTTTGCTGAGATTCGGCCGGTGATGCTTCCCGATGACCCGAAGTCAGCTTGGACTTCCTGATAAAGTCCACTGAGACCAAGGACTACCTCACCCAACTCCGGCGCGCTGACATGGGCCCAGCCACCATACTGAACTACATAAAGAAGATGATCCGGTTTGTTCAGTATTTAAAGACCCACCTGAACTTGGGTGAAGCAGATCTGGACTTCTACAGGAAGTGCCAAGCGTACCTCGACCTCCTCGCTACCATCAGAAAGCCAGTGGCCAAGTCACACAGCAAGGTCACCTGTAAAACAAGGCCAGTTGCTAATCTGCTTTCCATTTGTTTTCTTTAATGACTTCATGTTAATGATACTTATGTGCTGGCTGTACATCCGGGGTTATGTGATACAGATGTATACTGTATACAGGTGTGTGTAGTCATATTGTTGTCTTGTATGTCATTCTAGGTATGAACGGTTCCAAGAGGGCGAGAAGAGCCTTCATGAGTGCCAGGCAGTCCTCCGGAAGGCCAAAAAGGACATGCTGTCCATTTATGGGAGGCTGCTGGAAGATGACTACGTGGCGTCAGAGGAAAAGACCATGTTCCGCTACTATTGTGAAGCAATCCTGATCCTCGGTCACTTCCAGAGACCAGGAGCGGTGGAGGGAGTAACAGTAAGTCTTAAGACCTCAGCTTTCATGGGGCCATAAGCCTAAACAGATTTTATTAGGTAGTCTGCGAAGAGGACGTTTATGTCACTTATTCACTCTGTTTATTTTTTGTTTGTTTGTTTTTTCAGACAGCAGAGTGGGATAAAAGAAAGACTTCTGGGGGAAAGATATGCGTGGCAGTTAGTGAACACAAGACTGCGACAATGCAGATCGCCGTGTTTGCCCTCACAATGGAGGAGGCAGCAGTAAGTACACTTACAGGCTAAATTTGCTTTACCATGAGATACAGTAACACCAGCAATGATATTAACAGATGTATTTATTTTATTTACTTTTTGTCTCTGCAGATGCTGGATGCATACTATACTTGGATCCGCCCGGACTTCATCCGGCCGGATGTAGACAGTTCAGAGGTTGTTTGTTTCTTCGTCAGGCACGAAAATTAAGAGTGCGACCAACGACCTCTCTCGTCTGCACATTCAGTGAGTATTGACAGCAGTCCAAAAGAACATAAAGTAGCATTTATTAAACAGATCAGCCTCTAGAAAATTATATAGTTCAAGTTTGGGAGTTTCATCTGATATTTCTGCCCCATTGCAGCTACAAACTGCCCAACATCACAAGCCAGCAGATACGTCGGACCGTGGAGACAGATGTGGCTGCCAACTTTACAGAGGAGAAGAAGGCATCTTTGGCTCACTACATGGCCCATTCGAATGCAGTGGCAAACCAGCACTATAGGATGAAGAACCTAGATGCTATTGTGGCCACTTCAAACCTGCTCAGCTCCCTGACACGGTATGTAATTATCTGTAATATAATTCTGTTATATATCTGTTATAATTATAATGTCTCTCAACGCTTATCCATCAGTTCGTTTGTGTGTAACCTCCAAACCTTTTCAATATTGCAGCTCCTCTTCTGACGACTCTGGCGAAGAGGGCACCCAGGCAGTGAAGAGAAGGCGGGTGGAAGAAGAGGTTGGCAGCCCAGCCCCAGACTTTAATGCTTTCCTGCAGGCCTTCCCTGTGGGAATCACTGGCCAACCACCCAACAAGACCCAGAGAGAAAAAACTGGGTTCCCCGGCGACAGAGTCTTTTATGATAAGTGGAGGGCTCTACAGTACAGCCTTCGGGAGCAACATCTTTTGTGTAGATGTATATACTTCCTTATGATCCAATGATTAGATTTGCTCCAACAGAAACATTTTGAACTAGTGTGTGAACCTGAATTTTAATTCAAATGTGCTCTCTTTGACAGCAAAATTCTCAAGACGTACCCCAACTGCAGCGATGGTGGCTAAAGTCATAGATGCAGAGGGCTGGACGGCCAATCATCCTCGTCCAGAGGACATCATGGCGAAGTGGAGGCCGCTCAGCAGAGCACAGGCGGAGAGTGACCCGGGCATCATCAAGGGGGTGACCAGGCAGAAATGGTCGGGTCTGGCTGTGAAGGCCTTTGGGGAGCAGAAAGGTATGTACAACTGTCTTATGAGCACAGTAAAATCCATAAATAAAATGAATATAATAACATCATGAACAGCACATTAATGACTCCCTCTTTTTGACCACAGGCGTTGTTACAACCAAGGCCTTCGGGGAAGGGCTCCATCCTGCGTGATTTCCACAGAAAGGTGATCACAGGTGCTGAGGGCAGGGAGATGGCAGATACGCAGGACGAGCTGGGAAACCTGTTTTTCTTCAAACATGGCGCTGACGAAATCTGCATTGATGCGGAGACTTTCCCCTGTGAGTGCCACCCGTCTCTGGAAACCATTGGGAGATGGATTACTCACTCAAAGAAGAAGTGCAACGTGCAGCCATGCCACTGCATAGTGAAGCTTCAGGGGGGAGACAGGCACGTCCTGCTCTTTCAGGCCACCACGGACATTAAGAAAGATGATAAGATCTGCTTCGACCACGGCATCAAGAAGAGGACTTTTCGTGGGGAAGAAAAGGAGCTGGAGTGGCTGAACATTTGATCACCTGTAAAACAAGGCCAGTTGCTAATCTGCTTTCCATTTGTTTTCTTTAATGACTTCATGTTGATGATACTTATGTGCTGGCTGTACATCGGGGGTTATGTGATACAGATGTATACTGTATACAGGTGTGTGTAATCATATTGTTGTCTTGTATATCATTCTAGGTATGAACGGTTCCAAGAGGGCGAGAAGAGCCTTCATGAGTGCCAGTCCTCCGGAAGGCCAAAAAGGACATGCTGTCCATTTATGGGAGACTGCTGGAAGGTGACCACGTGGCGTCAGAGGAAAAGACCATGTTCACTTCCAGAGACCAGGAGCGGTGGAGGGAGTAACAGTAAGTGTTAAGACCTCAGCTTTCATGGGGGCTTTCAACTTGCACTCTCACAGAGTTAATTGTAAAATTAATTTGCCATTTAATTGCTGAGATTTTACTCTGTGTTGTCGTTGTTGTTTTTAGCCAGTATTGAGAGTAACCCGGCCTATAAAAACCTCTGGAGGTTTTACGGGCACTTTTCGGCCTTGCTGTCATCTCTTTATGGCCACAGGGGAGGTGTTTCGCAGAATATGACGATCCAGGAGGTGCAGGGGCTCGATACTCCACCATGGAGAAGGCACATGTTATAAATGTGAGTGTTTGTCAAATATATATAAATATATATAAAATTCAATAGAATTTTTTATGTCTTGGACTATGTCTTGTTTATCTGTTCTGTTCTTAACTGATTTTGTGTTTTTTTGTGTGGGATTAGGTGTCCAGTCTCAAAACCAATAAGGTTTTCGGGAGAGCACAGATTGCGCTGTTCGAGGATGAATACGAGTGGGCACAGCGCTTTTTAAATAAGAAAAATAACCTGCCGGGTGGGGAGACTGCAACTTTTTTTTTTTTTTACATCAAAACCCAACCCGTGCAAAAACTTGAAGGATACTTCCAGGAGGCTTGGAAGGAGATGCAGCTCCCTTGGGTGCCGACCTTTACTGATATTCGAACCTCCATCGCCAGCCATGTAAGCGTCTTCTCACATGAGCACACATTTTTTGTTATAACTGCAGAATGTTTTATCTTACCACATTGCCTTTTGTTTTCCCTCTTTTCGTGGGGGGGGGGGGGGGGTTTGGTGAAACACTTGGTTTCAGTCAATCTCATGTTAATCTTGAGTACCTATAGAGTACTATTGAAGGAGGACCGGGTTTTGTCTAAGGCGACCCTCCTGAAGTGCCAGGAGCTGGCATCAAAAGCCATCCCTGAACTTCTGGGTAAGTTTTTTTTATTCAAACATTTCCACTTGTACTCTCGAGGAGTTAACTGTAAAAAATAATTTGCCATTTAATTGCCGAGATTTTACTGCCTGTTGTTGTTGTTTTTAGCCAATTTGGAGAGGGACCCCTCTTACAAAACCTGTGGCCCTCTACGGGCACTTTTCGGCCTTACGGCCGTCCCTCTACGGCCACAGGGGAGGTGTCCTGACCAACATGACCATCCAGGAGGTGCAGGGGGCACGGAATTCTCATAACGAGAATGCGCATGTCATAAACGTGAGTGTTTGACATTTATATACAAAGATGTTTTTGGGGACTTGTATTTATCTGTTCTGTTCTTAACTGACTTTTGTGTGTGTGATCAGGTGTGCAGCCACAAGACAAATAAAGCATTTGGGCCAGCACAGATTGCCCTTCTCGACCATGAATACTCCTGGGTGCGTCAGTTTCTGGCTATGAAGGACAAGCAGCCGGGCGGGGAGAAAGCCACATTCTTTTTTTTTTATACGTCACAGCCCAACCCCTGTAGACATTTGAATGGGTATTTCCAGGAGGCGTGGAAGGAGATGGGTCTCCCTGGATGTAAGAACGTCAATCACCAGCCTTACATGAGCACATATTTTTGGTTGTCACTGTTTAATGTTTTATCTTACCAATTTGCCTTTGTTTTCCCTTCTTTTCCTCTGTGTTTTGGCCAAATTCATGTGCCATGACGTGTGCACGCAGGCCGTCGAGCACCGGATGCTTTTTCTGAAGGTGCTCCAGGGACAGGAGCGGTCACCGCCCGAGACAGCCCCTCAGAAGAGGAAGCGGCCCCTGAAAACGGCACGTCAGCCCCGCAAGCGGTCAAAATAAGATTTCGACGTGACATCGAGCAGCACCAGCACAGAAGATCCTGTACCGGAGTCTGGGGTGTCCAGTCAAGGGTCTGATAAGGTAAACTTATATCATGTACTGAGACTACATCCATAGATGATGTCTTGATTTGCAGACTAATGATAAATTGTTCTCCATGTATTTTCTTTGGCAGGATGAGAGTTCACCACGAGGCTCTGGAGAAATGGCGGCTGAGGTGGAGCGCAAGCAGCTAAGGGTGGTCCTGACTCCTCTGGGCCTTAAGGCGAGGCTAAGACCACGGCGGATCTCGCCTTTACAAACAAAAACAAAAAAATTTCTGACGAAGTCAAAAGAGGCAGCGAAGAAGGTCAAGAAATCCCTTGAGAAGCGCCGCAGAAGACGTTGACCAGTTTTTTTCCAATTACATTTTTACATTAGACCTTTTTCTTCTCTTTTTAAATCATTGTGGTTTTTAGTGTGTTCTTGTATCTATATCATAAATATATTGTTTTTCTATATTATTATTCTGTTATTATAATAACAGAATAATAATATAGTGAACTCGGGCGGGCGGGGTGGCGCCGCCCGAGTGGCAGCCTGTTGCAGCAGCTCCCGTTAGAATTGTGTTTTTAATCTATTTTAACTTATTTCTAGTGTATTTACGTGAAATAGTTGCAAACTGCAGAATGGACATGGCCGTACAAAAGTCAAAAGAGGCATCAAAGAAGGTTAAATAAACTATGGAAAAGTGCCATAAAAAAAGTCTCCAAAATTTAAAATGTTTACAGTGTTTTTTTCTTCTTAAATTTTCTGTTTATTATACGTGTTATAATAACGTGTTACAGTAGTGTAATTACATTTCGTGATAATGCAGTAATGTAACTCAGTACATTTAAAATTTATGTAATTTGATTACAGTTACTAATGTCAATAAAATTAAATTACTTACTGAGTGTAGACGCTAAATACTGTAGACATTTAAAAATAGAGTTTCCATTGTTAGTCAGGTTTATGCTAAGAATTTTCTAGAAATGCATTGGATCTTTTAGTCAAATTGCTATTTTCATATTTCTGTAATATATTTTTCAGTCAATATTAAATTACGGAAAAAACTGAGTTTCACTTTGTAGTGTATTTTGTGTAGTTTTAATAGGTTTTCAAAGTAACTTGAAAGTAAAGTAATTAGTAATCACATTACTTTTTACATGCAGTAATCAGTAATGGAAATTAAATTAAATTTAAAGTAAAAATTGGTCATTTGTAGTGGATTACTTTTTTTTTGAGTAACTTACCCAACTCTGGTGCTAACTAAAGTTATAAATCAGTCTATAAATGAAAGTACTTTCCCTACGGCTTTGAAAACAGCCATAGTAAAGCCTATACACAAGTCAGGAGATAAGCTCCAGGGGCCTCATTTATAAACGTTGCGTACACACAAAAGAAGGCGTACGCCGCTCTCTACGCAATAGTTGGCATTTATAAAAAGCAAACTTGACGGTAAAATGTGCGGTGCTTCACGCCAGCTCTGACCCAGGCGTACGCACAAAAACGGGTGAAATGAGAAATGGCGACACCGTCGGCAGGTGGAAAAAACACGTGAAAGTGTGTGAAACTGTAGAGTGAAATAAATTGCATAAATAACACGAAGACTTCACAAAGCAAGTCTTACAATTAACAGCCTACACGAACACCCGTTTGATCGATCTGCAACAGAAATGCAAATTAACACATATTTCCAAAAAAGAAAGAAATATGTTCTTCAATAATATTGGCTT
This sequence comes from Pimephales promelas, assembly GCF_988280905.1. Lineage (NCBI taxonomy): Eukaryota > Metazoa > Chordata > Actinopteri > Cypriniformes > Leuciscidae > Pimephales > Pimephales promelas. Next base: position 29,005 of record NW_028297301.1, on the reverse strand, counting down.
ATACAATTCATTCTCATAAATAAGATGGTAAACAGAACGAAATAATGTACAAAACTGATATTCTCGCCAATATGTCCGTCTAACGGAGCAGATATAGCAATTAAATCGTCAGTCAGATAGCTAATTAGAGAGATATATAGCCTAGATAGATTGATAAATAGGTGTATTATTTGTCCACTGGGGAAAGTTGTTTTCATCGTAAAAATATCTTCATCAGCTCCGGAATCATGGTATTCATGCATATGCCTATAATTTGGTTGAGACACATCATACGTTATTTTATCAAAAATAAAACATTCAGAAAGCTGCAAGAAATTACATTTGCGCTGAACTATTTCCCATTTAGATTTTAACCGACATCCGTAGCTTGTCAGATGCAGAATTAAATGGATGTAAATAAAATGCCCCATCACAATGCGTATGGCTGATCTTGAGCTCTTAGAAGATGTGGCGATTAAATGTAAGGATTCGGAGTGAACGCATCATCTTCATAACAAAAGGTGTGGAAAAATATATTATTTATTGAAGAATTCCCTCATTGTGCAGTTTATTTCAGTTTGGACAGTCTTGATTTCGCCCAACTCCTTGACCCTCTCTAATTGAATTAATGACTAGACGCTTTTTTGCCTCGACTTTGAAGTCCGACCATTTCTTTTTTATTTCGGCCACAGTCCGAGGTTGTGAGGTTACAGCATTTACGGCATCTGCAACCTTTTGCCACTCAAGTGCCTTTTTGGCATTAGTAATGCCCACACTGTGCCCTCCAAACAACATTTCTCTCCTCTTTTCCACCTCGCCAACAATAACTTCTACTTCACATTGAGTGAAGTTACATTTTTATTATTTCCTCTCTGTGTTTAACATGATTTCGCAATTGATGAATATTAAAGGGGGGGTTGACTGCCATTTCACTTTTTTCATGTTAAATAGTGTGTAATGTTGCTGTTGGTGCATGAACAGTATCTGCAAAGTTGCAGCGCTGAAAGTTCAGTGTAAGCAGAGATATCGTCTTTTAAAAATCAGGAAGTATAATTGCCTACAAAAACGACTGGTTTGGGACTACAGCTGGGTTATGGTACGTCACTAACCCACACATTTGCATCAACCCTCCCTCCGGAATAAGCAGAAAAGGGCATGGCCATATTTCAGCAGCTTCAGCTCGTCGAGTGTGTTGTTCACACAGCTGTCAGGTCTTCTGTGTTTCGGCTTCCCACGGACGCTGTACTACTTCGTCAACAATGGATACAATTTATGTTTGATTATGTTCCTGAAAATGACGATGGTAATCTAGCTCTCTGTGCTGCGCATTTACGGAAGACAGCTTCCAGAATCTCCACGAGTTCAACACCGGATTCAACAAGAAACTGTTACTAAAACATGAAGCAGTTTCAACTTTAAAACCAGAGGCAGCAGTTGTTGGGCCACAACCTGTAAGTAGGCTAAGACTTAATCATTAGGGCCCAAGCACTAACAGTGCGAGGACCCTATTGAAACTGTTAGGGTTATTTTATTTTTATTAGGGCCCAAGCCCTGAAAGGACGAAGGCCCTATTGTTTTCCTTGGGATTATTTATTATAGAAATGGGTAAACCACTATCAGTGGGTGCTTCTCAATATCCCTCCTCGTCTCCTCGCTCCTCCGTCCTCCCTCCTATGACCCGGAAACCGATCGAGCTCAGCCATCTTGAAGGACATCTCAATTCTCTAATTGCACCATGAGGAGTCGAGGATCGAGGAGATAGGAGGCTTCCTGAGGAGTCATAAGCGAGGATTCACATGTGCATCCTACGCGGAACTGTTATATTGACTAAACGTGACGCACGTGCAAATTCTCCTCCCCCTTCACATCGGTCACAATCATTTTAATTTATACTTTACCTTCGCAGTTTATATAAACCACACATCTCAGATATTTCAACAGTATAGCCTATCTTTATTATTATTTATTATGAATTTAATAAATAACCAAACTTCAACAACATAAGGGAGATCCTTTTAGCGCTGCTTATGACACTGTGGAGTGACACTCGAGTGATCAAGTATTCCAATGTATATAAAAAAGCTTTTATTCGATTCCTCTGTCCTCCTTTCCTTTCCTCGCTTCCTTCCCTCGCGTCCTACAGGGGGTGGAGCTGAGACGCAAGGAAAGGAAACAAGGAAAGGAAACGAGGATGCACAAATAAGAAATGAGAAGCACCCAGCGAGTCTGCCCGTGGGGTGGGGGCACCGCCGCGCCAAGCAGTGTCCCACATTGTCCCTCAGAAACATATCCCTTGTCTCCCTTGGGCTTATTAGCAGGTGGTCACCCTAGCGTAAGGCCTTCAACACAGTAAACCATGAACTACTGATAGATAAATTAACACATTTCTCTATTAGTATAAGTACAATTAATTGGATTAAATCTTTTCTCAGAGTATCTATAAATAATGCATCATCTCTCTTACGAGCATGCACTATGGGTGTGCTGCAGGGCTCTATATTAGGGCCCTTGTTGTCTTCACTTTATATTGATGATTTTCCGTGTGTGTGTATTAATGCTAAAATGAAAATGCATGCTGATGACAAAATGGTGTATATGCATGGTAACACTGTTAAGGATGTTGCTCAAAAGTTAACTGAGGAAATGGAAAAGATTTATATTTGGCTAAAAAAAAAAACTCATTTAACTTTCATTTAACAAAATCAGTTGAGGGTCAGGAAATTAAAAAGGTAGACCAAATTAAATGTTTAGGAGTCATTCTAGACCCAAATCCAAATTTCAAAAAACATATTAAAAAGATTACCAACACGTTAAATTCATATAGCACATTTTAGATATATTAGAAACTCTTTGATCATAGGTGCATCTAATTTACATCTAAATGTGATGATAATTCCACACTTTCGATACTGCATGACGAGTTGGTCACAAGCATGTAAAACAGCATTAAGGCCCCTGGAATCTTTGTAGAAAACTTCTCTAACACAACAAATCTCGGTTATTTCATTATTGTCATATTCTTAAAAAAAACATAGGATATTAGGTTTGAAAACAATCATATATTCAAATATCTGTGTCTTGTTTAAGATCATAAATAGCACTGCAACCCCTCTGTTAAAAGTTGATCTCACTGAGCTCAGAAATGACATCTCGAGCCACTCGGTCGACTGTTCGGGGCGAGTGCATGATTTCTCGGTGTAAAACAGTTTTCGGCAGCTTAGCTTTCTCATGTGTGGCCATCAAACAGTGGAACAAGTTGCCAACAGAACTGAGCACATGTGTAAATAACACTTTTCCACTTCTTTTAAAACAAACATGTTCCCAAAATGTATTGTAATTGATGTGTATGTGTGAGTGTATTTGTAAATGAATGCCATATATACTGTTTTTGGGATAAATGGATTATTAATATGTATATCTACTCCCAAAGAGTGACTGAACTGAAGGAACTAAATACAGACATGAATTAACCAAACCAGGTGATACAGATGAAGGTGATTAACAAAACACAGGTGACGAAGATGAACTAATGAAGGTAACAGAAAAGTGGCGGGAAAACCTAGGCCATGTGACTAAGAATGCAAACAGAAGATCAAAACCAAACCGAATCAAAACGTGACAGATTGTTTATTCCTTATGAATTTCTAATAGTTTCTTTAGCAAGGGGTTTTAAACTTTTTAATGGCAATGAGCCCTAAACAACACCCTTGTGAGACTCTTTATTTAGCCTTATAATATAATAAAATACAGGCCTAATGTAACCTAAACAATACCTTTGTGAGATGCTTTATTTAGGGTTATAATATAATAAAATATGCCCATCAACAGTTATTTCCACCACTTTAATCAAACCACTCTTCTTTAAAACATTACGATGTGATTTTCTCGTTGCCTCTCGTATTGAGCTATTTTGTCCGCACACAGGACTCACACACGCTCACTTCATTCTCTTTCTATTAAAGCTGTAAACTGCATTCACCAGTTTTCACTCTACAGAGGTTGACCAGAGCACTGAAATTATTTCTCACTTAACCCTCAGGTGCTCTTCGGTCATTTCTGACCGAAACTTTTGAATTTTTAAAAATCACAGCTTCATCGCAATGTTACGAAACTTGGTGACTTTCATGGCATTGGGTATGTGAACACACAAAAAAATTGAGGTCATGATCCGAGCAGGCTAAGTGGTCGTAAAAAAAATAGTCACACTTGTGCTCTTCTGTCAAAAATGACCGACCATAGGAAATGAATGAGAAATTGACAAAAACACAAAAACTTTGAGAATTTTTGTATGTACAATCTACAAATCGGCCACAATTCTAAAAAAAAGTACACCGCAGGAAAGGGGTGACACTCTAAAACATCTAGAGTGCAAAACAGACACACCCACCAACACACACACACATACAAACACACTTTTATACACATACACACCAATAAATTTTGATTACAAAAAGTATGTTTTGAATTTTTAAAAATTACAACTTTATCGCAATGTTACGAAACTTGGTGACTTTTATGGCATTAAGTATGTGAACACACAAAAAAATTGTGGTCATGATCTGAGCATGCTAAGTGGTCGTAAAAAATAGTCACACTTGTGGTCTTTGGTCAAAAATAACCCCCATAAGAAATTAATGGGAAATTGTAAAAAATGAAGAAAAAAAAAAGATTGTGAATTTTTTTTTTTTGTCAAATTTTTTAATAAGAAATAGTTTTTGAGATTGTTTCAACTTTATATTCAAATCCACCAACAACAACAACAAAAAAAAAATGTGTTTGTAAACAGCTGGAAAACTTCTCCATAGAGAGCTGTACATGTCATCTAGTGGTTACACCATGATTCTACGCTTTTTCTCTATACTGGAACCAGATGGTGCTAATTTCCTTCAAAAATTTTTTTTTTTCTGAAGGCCTAGACTCTATATTAAACTAAAATACTGCGTTAATATTTTTTTTGAAAAAAATAATATATATATATATATATATATATATATATATATAAATATATATATATCCATGGCAAAAATAAACCATAAATATTGCATAGATATTAATAAATTAAATTAAATTGTCTCAAAATACTAAATTAAAAATAATAAATATTATAGAACAAAAATAAATTGCATTGGTTTTACTGGGATGGAGAAAGTTTCATTTTTAGGTGTTCGGACACTTTTGACCGGGAAGATAACAAGTGTGACTCCGAAACGAAGAGCACCTGAGGGTTAAACTACAATCAAATGCATTTCCACACGTTTCGTGTCGGCCCTCTGCGTGGCATTTTATTATTTTTTGCACGGGCGCAGCTTAGAGCGAACATCACCCATGTCCCCACATGAGGAAGGAAGACAACGACAAATAAAATAATGCAACAGTTGAATATGACAATATACAATATCAAGCAAGAAACATATTCAGGCAGGATACATTGTCTCACTAAAATTATTCAAAATGAGGACATAACTGGGAACTTTTTAGAAGCTGTTTAAGGTGTTTTTAAAATGTGCAGTAAGTGGGACATTCCCTAATGTTTGTTGGGATGCTGTTCCAAAAATGACCTCCTCTGACGGACAGAACAGTTTGTCCAAAGGTAGTTTTTCTATATCACCTCTGAATGAAGCTCTGGTACAACAACCTTTGTCAGACCTTTGTTTAATCTGTGTAGAAAGTGCAGGTGGAGTCAGTCCATGCAAAACTTTAGAAATTAAACACTTATTTTTTAAATAAATAAAGTTTTCACAATTTTACGGAAGCCCTGAACCACAATATATATATATATATATATATATAAAAAAAAAAAATCTAGCATTTTCAGATTAATGTGGAAACGTTTCAAGAATAAAGTCAAAACATTACGATAATACAGTCTTCCATAGAAGTGTGTGCATTCATAACAGTGCGCATCTGTTTGTGTAAGTAAATGCACTTGTCAAGTCAAACTGCCATGGATTAACACAAAATATAACTTTTTACTTTTATCTGGGCTTTCAACTAAATTTTACACACGTGCAAGTGTTTCTGAGGTGTTTTCGTGCTCGTCTAGTGACTCTAGTCAACACTATCTGGGTCGAGAACACAACAGTAACCGTAACTCTTCACCGTAAATACGTTCTGGATACATTTTAAGTGCATCATTCTGTATCCAATCATTTGGCCGGATCCTGTGATTTACTAAGATTTAATAACCACTAATGGTTGAGGAGAGATTCTCTGATATGTTTGTAAAGCACTTTGAGTGTAGGCCTGGTAGACATATGATAGCGCTATATAAATGGCTAATTAATTAATTAATTCATCCATTCATTCATAAAGCTGGATTTCTCCATCCAGTCTGAAAAGTGTTTTCCGTGTTGGTTTTTCTATAGGCTATAGCCCGCTAGCATTCCACGCGTGCCCTCTCGCCTATTTGATCGTCTCATTTTACACCCGTTTCACTGAATCCTGGTTATTTCCGACATTTCAATCCTAAATTAGTAGTGATAGTTGTAGTATCACTACTAATTTACTGATCATCCGTTATAATGGCGAACATATCAGATGCGTGTCTAACATTACCTTTGAGTGCAGATGAAGACACATTCGAGCTCTTCACGGTGAAGCAGGAGCTGGAATACGTCGAGAAACAGATCCGCGGTCTGCTGGTGAAGCAAGCCGAGCTGCTGGATCGGCGCTCAACGCTTGAAGCATCACGCGCCGACGCTAACAAATCAAATCACTCTTTGACTCCGAGTTCATCTATGCCGTACGTTACTCTGCCGAGGAAGATGCGATCATCTAAGGCTTCATTCACTCCGGCACCGAAACAACATGGACCATGGATCACACAGCGGAAGACTCGAGCCAGGACCAGAGCTGCCTCTCCGCCCCTCCCGGTCTTCGAGATCTCCACCCGGAACCGCTTCTCCCCTCTTCGCGAGCCGGAACGCGATGACGCCGTGATCATCGGCACATCCATAGTCCGCCATGTCCGCGCTAATTCGGATAAAGGTAAAGTGCGCACTCACTGCTTTCCTGGTGCTCGTGTTCTTGATGTTGCGGCACAGGTTCCCGAGATCCTGAACGGGGACGAGCGCGTCGGAGCTGTTGTGCTGCACGCGGGAGCGAACGACATCAGGCTGCGGCAGACGGAGGTTCTGAAGAAGGACTACAGGAGCCTGATCGAGACGGTACGCAGCACAGCGCCTAAAGCAGCGATCATCGTGTCTGGACCGCTTCCCACGTACAGACAAGGACAGGAAAGGTTCAGTAGACTTTTTGCATTAAATGAATGGTTAATGTCATTGTGTAATGAACAGGGGCTGCACTTTGTAAATAACTGGCATCTGTTTTGGGAAAGACCGAGACTGTACAGCACAGATGGTCTCCATCCCAGCCGAATCGGAGCGGCTGTGCTATCGGACAACATTTCCAAGACATTACGCACCAGATGACTAATGAGTCAAAGTCCAAATTACAGCCTTTGCGGTCCAAACTTAACTAATAAGCATAGTGTGGAACATTATATAGAAACTGTGTCTATTCCTCGTTTAGTGAAGCCAAACAATAAATCTAGTGTAGGATCTAGCAAAAATCTTATTGTAATTAAACCAGAAAATCTAAATATCAGTCAACAAAAACAATTTCTAAAGCTAGGTCTCCTAAACATTAGATCGCTCACACCTAAGGCGGTTATCGTAAATGAAATGGTCACAGACAATAACTTCGATGTTCTGTGCCTTACTGAAACCTGGCTTAAACCAAATGAGTATTTCGGTCTAAACGAATCTACTCCGCCAGGATACTGTTATAAACATGAGCCTCGTCTGATCGGTCGTGGCGGCGGTGTTGCAACAATCTATAAAGATATTTTTAATATTACTCAGAAAACAGGTCACAGGTTTAATTCATTTGAAGTACTTGTGCTAAATGTTACGCTCTTAGATGTAAAAAGGAAATCTATATTATCTCTAGCCCTGGCTACTGTATATAGACCTCCAGGGCCATATGCTGAATTCCTAAAAGAGTTCGCAGACTTTCTCTCGGATCTATTGGTAAATGTCGATAAAGCAATAATTGCTGGAGATTTTAACATACACGTAGATAATACAAATGATGCTTTAGGGGCTGCGTTTACAGATTTATTAAACTCCTTTGGGGTCAAACAAAACGTCAGTGGTCCCACTCATCGTCTAAATCATACACTAGATTTAATTATATCATATGGAACCGATCCAACTGATATAGATATTATACCGCAAAGCGATGATGTCACTGATCATTACATGGTGACTTGCATAATACGTACTGCTGAAATATGTCATGTTGCGCCACGTTATAGACCAGGCAGAACAATCCTTCCAACCACTATAGATGGATTTTCAAATAGCTTACCTGATCTATCTAAGCTGCTAAGTGAACCCAAACAAACAGATGAATTAGAGGAAATGACTAGCAGTTTAAGCACCATTCTTACTAGTACATTAGATATTGTTGCGCCAATTAAATTAAAAAAGGTTCGAGAGAAAATTAAAGCACCGTGGTACAACAGTGCTACGCATGCTATCAAGAGAGAAACTCGCAACTTAGAGCGTAAATGGAAACAAACTAATTTAGAGGTCTTTAGAATCGCGTGGAAAGACAGTATGTCACGTTATAAAAAGACACTAAAAACAGCCAGGGCTGAGCATCTCCGCAAACTAATCGAAAATAACCAAAATAATCCAAGGTTTTTATTTAACACCGTGGCTAGGCTAACAAATAAACAGACATCACCAGAGCAAAATATACCTTTACAGTTTAGTAGTAATGATTTTATGAATTACTTCAATGCGAAAATAGAAAGCATCCGAAACAAAATTATAAATGTACAATCCGCTATGGTGTCTTATGATTCAGCTTCAATTATGGACCCTCTAGAACAACTAAACTGCTTTACAACGATAGGACAGGAGGAGCTAAATAAACTTATCATTGCATCTAAACCAACAACTTGTTTATTAGATCCAATACCCACTAAACTACTGAAAGAACTATTACCTGTAGTGGAAGAGCCTCTCCTCAATATTATTAACTCGTCTTTATCTTTAGGTCATGTCCCAAAAATATACAAGCTGGCTGTAATAAAACCGCTCATTAAGAAACCGCAATTAGATCCAAATAACTTGGCAAATTACAGACCCATTTCAAATCTTCCATTTATGTCCAAAATACTTGAAAAAGTAGTGTCCGCTCAATTGTGCTCTTTTTTGCAAGAAAATGATATCTATGAAAAATTCCAGTCAGGATTCAGACCGCATCATAGTACAGAAACTGCGCTAGTTAAAATTACAAATGATTTACTTTTAGCTTCTGACCAAGGCTGTATCTCAATACTAGTCCTACTTGATCTTACACAGTAAATTTGAAATCCGGAAATCAACACCAAAAGAGTTAATTTCAACACTTTAAAAGTGTATATTTGGGAACCACCCACAAAGTGTTACTTCAACACTTTCAAAAGTGTTGCCTCTCTCAACACCGACACAGTGTTACAATTCAAACACTAAGAGAGTGGAATTTTAACACCAATGCAGATAACAACAACACTGCCAGTGTTTACTTCTTCAACCTTATAGTAGTCAAATTACACCATCCTGGTGTTAATAGAACACATTTTTACAAATAAAAACACCAAAGAAGTTACCAGTTTTTCTTATTAGGGTTATGCATTACCTACTGTACTTAAATGATTTGTCAGTTTATTTTCTTCAGTTCTTTAAATCTGAAAAGAATAATTTCACTTTGAAAAACACATAACTCTTTATTACTCTTTCAAAACTTTATTTCAAAACAATCCAGAAAGTATGGGATCATAGTAGAATTCAGTTCATTGTAAAGTTGAAAATAAAGGCAAATGTAAACAGTTGTTTCAAGCAAACTATTTTTTTTATTACCGAACAAACACGTTTACATCATAGGTTAACTTTTAAAATAAACGATGAATGCACTGTAATCAGAATTATATGATGTGATCAAATGGTGTCCTGAACATATCAGTGAATGTGAGTCCTGTGTCAGTGAAGTTGATTCAGTACCTTTGACTTTGCAACAGTACAGCAGTGCTTGAGTCAAAAACATTCAGCAGATGAAGAACAGTAGCAGGATATGAGTGGATCACGTGTGTGTCTCCAGTCACTAACAGTAAAGTTCAGTGCATAGTTGTTTCACAGAGCAGCAAAAGCTGTGTAGATCCAACTTTCTCGAAAAATCCTGTAGGACTGGGTACCTAGACAACACAAAACCAGATCAATTACAATTAATACCATTTGTGTTTCATAAATACAGCAGGTTTATGGTGAAAAAAGTTCAATCATCGACTCAAACAAGAAACCATTTTGGTTAGATTAAGACTTGCATTTATTGATTTCCAAGAAAATTGAAGATTTAATTCATCCAAAAAATTTAATTCTGTCATTAATTATTCACCCTTGTTGTTCCAAACCAGTAAGAGTTTTGCTCATCTTGGGAACACTTAAAGGGATAGTTCACCCAAAAATGAAAATTCTAGCACTAATTACTCAACCCTCGTGTTGTTCCAACTCGGTAAGACTTTCCTTCATCTTCGGGAGACAAATGAATGATATTGTTGATTAAATCTGATAGCTGGATCACTCCTGCAAAGCCTTTTAAGGGATTGAAACTTGGCAGCCAATAAAAGTTATTAAAGACATTGTTAAAATAGTCAGAGTGACTACAGTGGCTCAACCTTAAGTTTATCAAGTGACGAGAATACTTTTTGTGCGCAAAACAAACTAAAAATTAAAAATATTACAATCAACTATTCATTTTCTTCTGTGTGGGCCTGAGCAAGTTAACAGTGTAACAGTGCAGCGCTACTGTGTTGTACGTCACACACACACACACGACCAGCGTCAGCCAATAGTGAGCCTGTGTGTGACGTACAACACCGAGGCGCTGCGCTGTTACACTACGAGAAGCCCATCTCGAGGCCCACAGAGAAGGAAATGCATAGTTGAATAAAGTCGTAATTTCTGTTAGTTTTTTTGCGCACACAAAGCATTCTCGTTTGGATTGGATTTAGGATTGCGCTTCTGTAATCAACAATATCTTTAATGACTTTCTGGGCCAGCAAGTTTTGATCCCTTAGAAGCCTATGGAGGAGTGATCCAGCTCACAGATTTAATCAAAAATATCTTAATTTGTGTTCCGAAGATGAATGAGTCTTGTGAGGTTGGAACAACATGAGGGTGAGTAATTACTGACAGAATTGACATTTTTGGGTGAACAGTCCCTTTAATAAAGATATTTTTAATGAAATCTAAGAGAATTCTGTCCATTCATCTAAAGCCTATTCAACGACCACTTCAAAAACCACGGAAAGGTATAAAGGAAATCAAAAGTAATCCATGTGACTCTAGTGGTTTAACCTCAACCTTTTTGACAATTTTAACTCAACTTTATTTACAAAATATTAATCTTCAATGCACATACATGCACATCAACAACAAGCACGAGTTGTAACTTTGTCATGAACGCATGTTGGAAATAAATATTTAATAAATTAAGCTGTAAATGTGTTTTTGCTGCAAACACAGCACTTGCATAGTTTAATAAACATTTATGTTAAACCACTGGAGTTGCATGGAGTACTTTAATGATGTACTTTTGTCTGGGGCTTGAAAGTGGTAGTTGTGTAGATTGTCAATGGAGGGACAGGAAGCTCTCCGATTTCATTAAAAATATGTTTGTTTGTGTTGTGAACATGAAAAAGTCTCACTTGTTTGGAAAGACATGAGGGTGAGTAATTAATAACAGAATTTCCATTTGTGGGTGAACTAACACTTTAAGAAAAAATAAAGACACGCACCTTAAGAAATCTCACTAAATTGTCAGCCGTCGGATTCCGGAAGGATCGGTGTTCCCGTCTTGTGGCTTTGTATGTTGGGGGCAGGTGATGGGCAGAGATTTTCCAATCAGTTGAGTCTAAAATTAAACAGCAAGAAAACATCTCCTTGTCAAATCATGAAAACCATTGGTTCGAAATCTTATTTTAAGTATATATATATATATATATACACTAGATTTACTTTTGTAAATTAATTTGACTGGACAAATTCAAAATGAGTGTTATGAAACAAAGAAAATCTAGCTATACCAAATAACAACCAAGCTATGATTATTTTTTGTTTGTGCCCATGACTCTCTCATATGTTAACTTATCTGTTCTCTTTCCATCACCAGGTTCTAGTCTGTACAGTCTTTAAACACCAAGCCTGGTACCCTTAGTCACTTCATATAAATCATAGTGCATCATAGAAATGCTCCTAGCAAACACAAATTGTAAAAATCAATACATTTAAACATTAAAGCATCTCCAAATATCAACCAAAAGTTAATCTGATAAATACATTTTGCATCAATATTTAATTTGAAATAATTGCAATTTGCTTACCCATTCTAAAAAGATTGGTCCTCCAAATAAGGAAATAAAGTGCAAATTCCACGTGCATTGTTGGTCCGCAGTTTGTGGAGTTGTTCTTCTGTTTTATACGTTAACGTTAGGTCTGCTGGCAGACGAGAGTAAAAGATAGTTTTAGGATAAATCCTTTATGATATTTGCACATCACACATATCGTCATAAACAATATAATATTATAAAACACGTATAGTAAATGAGTTAAACACTTACTTAATCGGTGTTTTTATTGTTAAAAGCAAACTCCGTGTCTGCACTCTGCACTGCTTTTTGAAATGCGTCACGAGCAGGTCACGAGTCAAAGAAGATGCAGGACCTAGACTGTGAGAGGTTTAGGCGCGCACATCACATAAATATCGTTACAAAACAATATAATGCCATGAAATTCATGTGGTAAATTATGTTAAAAACACTTACTTTAGGTGTTTCCCTGTTAACGTTAGCTACAAGCCTCCTCCTCGTCAGCTCCGTGTTTCAAAGATGATGTCGTCTTTGAAAAGAATTTCGACCGTTTAATCGCGCAGAACATTTAAATATCGCTTTGAATCAATGTGTTATAAAATATATTGGCTATGTGAATTAGAAAACACTTACTTTCGTTGTTTCCCTGTTAAAAAGCAAACCCATCCTGGTCTGCTCCGCATCGCGCGTCATAGAAAATACCCCTTCTGAGAGCGGTTTGCTCGTCCACAGCACATACATATTGTTATAAAACAATATGGTGTTATAAAATGAATATATAAATGCGATTTAACGCATAATAAATGCGTGTTTCCTCCTCGCATGTCTTGCGACTCGAGTCAAAGAAAATGGCGCCTGTGAAGAAAGTTTCAACTCGTTTCGTCCCGCCCAGCGCGTAAATGTCCCGGATGTGACTAGTAACACTCTCGGTGTTCTCAAAGCAGATCTGGTGTATAACTCCACATATTTTCACCAGCCAGAGAGTGTGGTTTACACTAGCAGTGTTAATCCCTTGAAATTCAACACCAGAAAATTAACACTTTACTCTAAAAGTCCTTAACACCAGGATTTCAACACTGGAGATTTTACTGTGTAGCGCTGCGTTCGACACTATAGATCATATAATACTCTTGGATCGACTACAAAACTTCACCGGTGTCCAGGGACAGGCATTAAGCTGGTTTAGATCGTACTTATCGGACCGTTCTCATTTTGTCTGTTTAAATGGGAAAAAATCAAAGATAACGTCAGTAGACTATGGAGTACCGCAAGGATCAGTTTTAGGCCCTCTGCTATTCTCAATATATATGCTGCCACTTGGTAATATTATAAGAAAACATGGAATTAATTTCCACTGTTACGCTGACGCAACCTGATCTCACAGAATTCCGTGAAATGAACACGGACTCTTAACTCAAAATCCGTTGCAGTGTCACGGATTTGCCAAAAAATCCGTGATGTGCCCACGGAATTGATGCCTATGTAAGTCAATGACAGGCAGCATCCGTGGTCTACACACGGGCTTACAATACCTGCGCGCTCCCCCAATTGACGTCGTTTTATAATTTGGAAAGATATATTCTGAATTTACTTAAAGTACTTTACTTTACATATTTGATTTTAACTTGATATTGCATTGTTCTGTCGTCGTTTGATCGCTAGGATAACGTCTGGTCACCCTGAATTCCGTGACCGTACCACGGAATATTCGGTGGTCGCCACAGATTGGTTCACCGTTACTGGACGATATTGCTGCTGATTTTGATACTTTAGGTTGGCTATTCAAGCTGTCTGGGTTTGTGATGCATGTAGTCTAATTAAACTGTGAACTTTTGTATCTTCCCTGACCAGTTATAGCATTTTGCTTATTGACAAATGATGGGACCACGGGTTTCTTCCGTGACCGTACCACGGAATATTCGGTGGTCGCCACAGATTGTTTCACTTTCACTGGACGAGGTTGCCTATTGCTGATTTTGACACTTTAGGCTATTCAAGTTGTCCGTGTTTGTGATGCATGTAGTCTAATTAAACTGTGAACTCCTTATCTGACCAGTTTCTAGCTTTTGCTTTTTGACAAATTCTGTGATGGCACCACGGATTCTTCCGTGATGGGCCCACGGGTTTCTTCCGTGACCGTACCACGGAATATTCGGTGGTCGCCACACCTTTACTGGACGATATTGCTGCTGAGTTTGATACTTTAGGTTGGCTATTCATGTTGTCTGGGTTTGTGATGCATGTAGTCTAATTAAACTGTGAACTTTTTTATCTCCCCTGACCAGTTTCTATAGCCTTTTGCTTATTGACAAATTCCGTGATGGCACCACGGGTTTCTTCCGTGACCGTACCACGGAATATTCGGTGGTCGCCACAGATTGTTTCACCTTTACTGGGCGATATTGCTGCTGGTTTTGACACTTTAGGCTATTCAAGTTGTCCGTGTTTGTGATGCATGTAGTCATGTGAACTTCTTATCCCCTGCAGTTTGTACAGCCTTTTGCTTATTGACAAATTCTGTGATGGCACCACGGATTCTTCCGTGATGGGACCACGGGTTTCTTCCGTGACCGTACCACGGAATATTCGGTGGTCGCCACAGATTGTTTCACCTTCACTGGAGATTGCCTATTGCTGATTTTGACACTTTAGGCTATTCGAGTTGTCTGTTCGCGATGAAATGTAGCCTCATTAAACTGTGAACATATTATCTCCCCTGATCATTTTGTGTATAACAGTTTTCCACATTGTCAAATTCTGAATCCGTGATGGACACACGGATAACTGGCAGGCTCGATCAATCAAACTCCCCATCCATCAGCCTGGTGTAAATAATATTTGGACTAATTTACTTTTTTTTTTTTTTTACTTTAATTTACTCAATTGACAGATAGACATATACAGACAACGAAAAAAATGATAAAGACTTATAATAAATTAATGTTAAATCGGACGTGTTGCCATGGCGGCGACCCCACGGCACTTTCGCGGTTTTTCCGTCATTGCGAGGATCCCCTCTACCAATCGGTATGTATCTCAGACCTGCTACTTATTTACTAAATATAAATGTTGAAATATAAGTTTTAATGCGTTTTAGATCGCTTGTAGGCTATTGTTCATTGCTAAATATTTGACATGATATCGTGTCTGTAAATAACGTTAGCTGCTAACGTTAGTTGTTTTTCTCTAAAAAAAAAGTATGCATTTTAAGAAATATTTAAAAGACGTTTTCTCAAAATTATTTTTTTTTGTCATTCTCCAGTAACGTTACCAACATATCATCCTCTGTAGCACCATGTACACCAAAGAAATATAGTGAAAATCGTTTATTTTTGATGAAAAGTGAGATGAAAGCATATAACGTTAACGTTAGGCCCTATCCTGAAATCCATCTGATATTCTTTTTCCATCTTGTGTAAACTAAATGAAAAAATAATTTTCCACCTGGATTTATCATGTGTTCAGATTTGTTACCGAAAATATATATGCAAAATTGTGCATATTTAATGAGATATTTCCTATTTTGCATAATTAAACATACAAATTTCAAAAACTTATAATACATTGTTTTTATATACTTGGGTAATTAATCAACTGAGGAAGGTTCATGGTGATCATGCTAATAGATTCATTTATTTTAAAAATTTTACCCTATTCACCTTTAGTGTCTCGCATTAATGTAGACATTAAATTTTTTTTCTCAGAGATGCATCTAATTATGCTTTCTTGTCTGTTCTACAGATTATTTGCATCTTATCTCCATTTCTCTGTCTCTATTTCAGTTTTATATAGAAAACAAAGGCACTTTTAAGAGCCACTCTTTCAATCTCTCTCTCACTGTTTCTCTCTAGTCTCTCTCTCTCTCACACACACACACTCTCTCTCTCTCTCTCTCTCTCTCTCTCTCTCTCTCTCTCTCTCACTCACACAAACACGCACGCACGCACACACTCATCTTCATATTTGTACTGTTTGTCTATTGTCTGTATTTTTGTATTGTATCTGTGCATGCACCATGTCGGAAAACCACCCAGCAGTCTTCGAAGATCCTAGTGAGGTCAGATGGCATATGGCTGCTGAAATAAGCAAGGCTCTTCTCAACGAGGCCAGGGTGAGAAATTTTGACAACTTTACACCCATATCTATGTCAAATAACTATTGGTATTACAGATTGTTTGTTGTAGTTGCTGTTGATGTTCTTGACATTTAATGGACATTGGAGTAGTGTAGTATTTTATGTCTTGTAGTTTTAGTTTTGTGTTTTTTTAATGTTAGTTACTTTGCGTCCAAAGTCCAAACATAACCATAAGTCTGATATTCTATTAGAAAACATTAATATTTTATTTTCATATAGGCTGCAATGGGAAGCCATGTCCCTCAAAAAAGAAAGAGGACTAAGAGAGGGAAAGCAGTCGCAAGCGCAGCGGCCACAAGTAACAGACGTAAGAAACGTCAAAAAAAAACAAAAAACGTTGTGCATTAGGTTCGTTGTTTATTACACTGTTATAGTTTAATAATGATTATTATCTAATATCTAAATGCTGGTGAGATGTATGATGGAATTTTGTGAATTTTCTGGGGTGAAATATATGATGCTTTACAGTAAGACCCTGATAGAATAGATAACCTATTGCATTGGCCTTTACAGCTTCTGAAGTTCAAGTGATCACAGTGTCTGAGGAAGTCCCTCACATCGAAGAAGAGATGACTGCAAGTCTTGGTCAGTATGTCTGTATAATCCCTATAACATTTCCTATCCCTCCATATCAACAACTTTTCTAATGACCCTGTAAACTTTTCCTCGATTCATTGTTGTTGATGTCTCACACTTCTTCTCCACGTAACTACATTAAAAGTGGTTTGTGTTTGTATTTGTATTTTGTTGTTGTAGAAAGAATGTGCATTATATTATAAATTTTTACAATTCTGCACTCATTGCTTTTGCATAGCTCGCTTTTAGAAATTTTTTCCTATTTTGGGGAGTGATAGACACTCCTACTCTTCATTTCAAACTGGTCTATTATCGGAAGCATATTACACGTTTTGTGAAACCATTGTGATACAATGGTTTGTGATACCATGATCAAATCCATATACAGTACATTAAACCAACATTGAATGGACACTGTCATGTATGGCTTGGTCAATGTCAGATTTTAATAATTATTGTTGTACCATTCAGTCAATTTTACCTATTGTGCCTTCACTCAATCGAAGGGTTGTTTAACAGTTATTTTTTTTCATTTATTTTTTTTAGATACACGTCTTCAATAGCTGAGGGACACGCTTGACTCAGTTGAGGTTAATGTGGCAGCTGAAAAAAACAGCATGGGCACAGCGGCAGCTACACGCTGATACAAGGGCAAAAGCAGCAAGGCCAGTGCTGCTTGATGCTAAACTGTCCGCTGAAAGAGATGTCAACCAAAAATGCACTATATAGGTTTGACGTCTTCGACGCTTTTACTCACATTAAAGTTTCGGCTCCTTCGATGTCAAGGCATGCCTTTTTAAAGCTACTGGAGCACCGTTCTGTTCAGGCTGGAAGGGTAAATCTGCTTGAATCATTGTAACACATAATCATATTAATGTATCTAATATTGTGATATTTATTTTCTGTAAACACTAATAATTTTTTATGTCATAGCCAGGGAATGTCTGTGCAGATACATTCCAGAAAAGTTTTTTCGAATATTGTTTTTGCAAACATACAGAAGATGTGATGTGTGAAGTAAATGACTTTTATTGTCCAGCATCAGAGGCAGCAGCATGACAAGAGTATGTCTAATACTGCATATTAAGACAGTATATCTATTGTTTATGTTTGTTTGTTTGTCTTTTCTGTTTTCTATTTGTTAAGATGAGTGATATCTAACTTTACAGGCAGATAACAGTGGAACATGTGGCGTTTCAAGGTTCAGGGCAAGTAAGGAGATGTCAAAAAAATCATCGTCCAAAATAGATGAAGAGGGCATACAAGTGGCAGTCTGCAGGTATGTGGGTAGATCAGAAGTATGCAATTGTACAGATGCCACTTGTCACACCCTGTGGAAACTCAATTGTGGATAAATGCATCAGAGTCAGGTTCAGAGTCAGGTATTTCCTAATGGGAAGTAAAGTCCTTTCCGTCCTTCAGATGAGATGTTAAACTGAGGTCCTGACTCTGTGGTCATTAAAAATCCCAGGTTGTCCTTCAAAAAGAGTCGGGGTGTAATGCCGACATCCTGGTCAAATTTGCTCCTTGGCCTCTGTCCATCATGGCCTCCCAATCATCCCCATATACTGATTGGCTTCATCACTTTATTTATTTTTAAAATAAATTACTTGATGGGGATGAGTGTTTGCGATTGAGGATTGATGGGGATGAGTGTTTGCGATTGAGGATTGATGGGGATGAGTGTTTGTGTGCGTGCGTATGTGCAAATGGATTTAAGCTTTGAATAGAGGTTTTTGATTAGCTCTGTTTTCCACAGGTCTTATTGTGTAAACAGATCATTAAAAATATTGTCCTCTTGTGCATCAGACACGGGATATTGCTGCGTGGACTGGACCACTACCGTGGCGAGGTCTTTGCCGACCCAATGTTTTTACAGAAACAATTGTCAGAGAGGGCCAATGTCACTTTCTTTTGCATGGATGTTGTCTGCAGGTAATTTTTCTCTTTCATATTGAAACTTGGTCAACCTACTGTACATTAAATGGCAAGTGCCTGTTTTTTTTTTCAGTCATTTTATATTGATGGCCAGGCAAAGTATTAGTTAATGCCTACTAATGCTGTGCTTCTTTTTAGGTACTGGCAGCCATACCTAAGCAAAGCGACTGAAGAATCATCCGATCTTCAACCACTGATGGAAATGAGGCCATTTCTTAGTGTGATGCATGCCAAAGCTCATACAGCAAAATGCGAGGTACCTCAAATTACTGAAATTTAGATGCAACAGTAGCCAGCAGGCAGCTAGTGCTAGAAGACGTGCAATGATTGTTTTTTATTATTTTAAATTGTTATTAGTAGTAATATACTAAGTTGTAAGTCTGTGATTAGTATATCTTGTGTAGTATATTATGCAGATAAAATATGACACCTTTAAAGTGAAAAAGATTTGAATGTGCACATAATAAATGACATTATTTAAAGTTATGGTATGAAATTAATCCAACACTGTTGCAGGTGAGATGGGGCGGTATGAATCAGGATGGAGCAGGGAACACTGTTGGAGAGGAAGTTGAGCAAGTATGTTATTACAGACATTATTGTAACTATGTAGATATAGGAGATTTTACTGATACATTTAAGCAGTGTGTGAAGGATAAAGTACATCAGGGTACCAAACAAAGATCTATGCTTGCTCGAATGACCATCAGAGCACGATCTGAACTGTAGTTGCAACACATATTTTGTTGAAATAAAAAAGTGAAGTGAGCAGTGGTGTTTTATGCATGATGCATCACTATTTCAAGCTTTGTTCCCTCTGAGCTTCACTATTTAATTATATACACTCATTTGATCATGTTAGGGAAATTCATTATCTGCAAATTCATTATCTGCATTATCTGATAAGATATTAGTTAAACAATAAGACAAACAATAAAACAGTATGGCTACATGTTCACATATACATACATTTTTTTTTATGTTATATAGGAATACATTAATTTCTGTATTGTTTATCTAGGTAAACAGCTTTCTATCCAGGGCAGCTCTTGTCACAAAGTACATGACAAAGGCAGGTTGATATGACACAATACAAACCATACGCTATGATGAGGTATTTCTGACTTCTAAAATGTAATTTTCATGTTATCCTTGCACTAAAGTAATTTTTGTGTTTGGTCATGTCTAACTGCAATGGTCTTTCTCATGTAAACTGATCCAATCATGCATGCATATTTTTTTGTAATCAGGGAGAGAGAATATGCTTACGCAACAGGCCATGGGGTGGAACAGAAAAAAGACAGAGAACCTTCATAAAGTCTTAGCCTGCAGATACATCAAAGTAAGGGCATTTCCCAATGGTCCTTTTGCCTGACACAACATACATTTTAACAACAAACTGCAGAGCTGGCGTCTATCCATCTGTAATAAGCTCATTCATCTATTAATTTATAAACTGTAGGTTATGGAATTTCAATTTGATCTCGGTATTGTCTGAAAGCTTGTATGGTATTTTTTATTTTTGTGTGATTTCAAGATTTCCGAGAAGGTAAAGCTGGAAGTTGCCAGCTTCAGTGATTTCCGCCAGAAGAATGACATCACTGAACAAACAGCACAGCAGTGGGTGTGTGATGTTCAGCAGTGGACAGTCACAGGTAAATCACATCTGTTAATTAGTTTGTTCAAATATTAACTACTTAAGGTGATCAGACATTTTAAATTAAACAATTTCTGAAATAATTGTGTTTCCTATTAAGAGCCAGGGAGCACAGCAGAACAGGGAGCAACAGAGGATCTCAGGGCTGAGATAGAGAGCATCATAGTGGCTCTGCTACGCAAGAAGCAGGAACTCTATCGTCAGCATGGTTGGTTGACTGATATTCAAATGGCACATTGCAAACAAACAAAAACAGTTTTCCTGATAGTTTTCTTATTTCGCTTTGCAGATAGCAACCAGACAAGACAGATAAAAAGAAGAAAAATAAGAGAATTAAAAAAAAAATGAAACAAAAGATCCAGCTGTACAATGCTATTGCAGAAGATAAAATTGATGAGGAGTTGGGCTCAAATTCGACAGAGGACTACATCCTGCCTTGGGAGAGACGTGAGGATGGTATGGTGGTAGTCCTGACATGTTCTTGAAAATGTATACCTGTCTGTATACGATATTGCAAAATCTCCCTCTCTCTCTCTCCCTCTCTCTCCCTCTCTCTCTCTCTCTCCCTCTCTCTCTCTCTCTCTCTCTCTCTCTCTCTCCCTCTCTCTCCCTCTCTCTCTCTCTCTCCCTCTCTCTCTCTCTCTCTCTCTCTCTCTCTCTCTCATATGTTTTAGTTTATAACTTAATCGTAAATACTAAATCACTTTTTCATATTTCCATCTATTCCCACTACCTAAAGGTCACTCCTTCAGGTTAAAACGGTCTCTTGAGGAGGAGCAGAGCATCTGGTTAAGGAGATGTCTCAGCACATCACATCTCTCCATAAGGAGATAAAGGGAGTGGAGAAGCTGAAAGAGAACATCAGAATGGGCTGTAAGTCAAATTTGGATTTTTTTTTCCTCACTAACATATGTATAGTCCCTTTTCCATTGAATGGTATTGGTTCCACTCACCTCAACATGACTCTACTTGGTTTGGTTTCAAATT
Organism: Pimephales promelas; assembly: GCF_988280905.1. Classification (NCBI taxonomy): domain Eukaryota; kingdom Metazoa; phylum Chordata; class Actinopteri; order Cypriniformes; family Leuciscidae; genus Pimephales; species Pimephales promelas. The sequence continues at coordinate 7,318 of NW_028297301.1, read as the reverse complement.
TTTGGTTTAATTTTCTACTGCATAAAAGTACCATTTCATGGAACCGGTTGCTATAGCGATACTGAAGTGAACTATCTTTGCATCACCATTTTGTAAAAGTTTGTAACAGCAATCACTACAGCAGAACAGATAAAATCAACAGTATTCTGAAATCATCGCATTACAGACATGTTTTTGGGGAGCAATATTTACTCTATCGGCTGTCCTGTCTCGCTAACTCTAAGCTGCTGTTGAGGACCTGCTCAGAACGTTAACATGATGCTAGCAATAACAATGACCACAGAGCTATCTGCACATCATTGTTGGAACTTCAACAGAGGTGGAACCAAAAGAGTCAAGTGGATCTGGTACCAGTCAGTGGAAAAGAGCCACAAGTTTTATTGTTTTCTACATTAGTTGTACGACTCTGCTCCACCCTCACACTTTGTTTAGCCCCCCCCCCCCCCCAAAAAAAAAATACAATGCATTATATTTTGAACAGAAATTAACAATCGCAAAAAAAAAAATTGTTTGAGCAAAGAAAAAAAAATGATTCTGTGCTCAATAAATGTATTTGCTATTAGCCATATGCACGTGCAATAATAACCCCTCTCACTCTGTTTACAGGTGCTCTCTCAAACTTATTCTCTGCACTCCTGTCAAGTCCCTCTCTCTCTCTCAACCTCTTAATTCTGTGCGCGCTCAACTCTTGACATGCTCGCTCAACGTGCAAGAGCGTTACAAGTGTGCCACAAAATCAACCAATCGGAAAATTAAAGGTAAATTGTGATTGGCTATTACAGCGCAGTCTCATCCCAAGACGTCATATAACTGATGTCTTGGGACGTCTTTTGACCATACGTCAACATCTGCCTTTTTAGGGTACCCTTAAACATCGGTTAGTTGACGTTACCGGATCCTAAACCTACCCCGTCACCTAACCGACATTAAAGGTAAAGCGTCAGTTGTATGACGTCCCAGGATCGTCAATATAACCGACGTTTAAGGGTACCCTATAAAGGCGGATATTGACGTATGGTAAAAATACGTCCCAAGATGTCAGTTATATGACTTCTTGGGATAAGACTGTGTAGGACTATTACGCTGTAGTCAGTTACCAGACGGGCTTTGGTTCTACTAGCGATTTGATTGGAGACAGCCAATCACAATTGACCTTTAATTTTCCGATTGGTTAATTTTGCGGCACACTTGTAACGCTGTTGCAAGTTGAGCAAGCGTGTGTGTCAAGAGTTGAGCACGAGAGAGAGAGAGAGGGACTTGACAGGAGTGCAGAGAATAAGTTTGAGAGAGCACCTGTAAACTGTGTGAGAGGGGTTATTATTGCACATTAATATGGATAATAGCAAATACATTTATTGAGCACAGAATCGTTTTTTTCTTTGCTCAAACTAATTTGTTTTTCAAAATATAGTTAATTTCTGTTCAAAATATAGTTCTCTGTGCTCAAAACTTAAAATTACTCGCTCAGGATTGAGGCACACAAATGACGCTATCCCCAGCTTCTGCAAACCCCCATCCCTCCCTGACTGCACTTTATACCTCCAATTTATGCAAAGTATAGGATGTTAAACATACAGTTTCAATGAATTTGAGTTCAATTGAATTTGAGAACAAGTAACATTTTTATGTCATATGTGGTTCTACATGCTATAATTTTTGAACAATATTAGTAATTCCCATGTTTATGTATGTTACAGATTTTGGTGACTTGTCAGAGGATGCTGCAGCTGGTTTCAAAAGTGTCCTCATGTGGAGGTCTTATGCACTGGAGAGTTTATGCCAACAAGCTGTAAGCACGGATAGTGCTATAGTTGATGACCTCCAGATACAGGACACAGAATGCAGATCGGACACTGATGACGAATATAACCTTAGTAGTCCAGAGTCAGAAGAAGATTAGAAAGGAGACCACTCTGTTTTGTTTTTAAAATCTGCTGATCCTTTCTTTTTCAACTTCAACAATTTCCAGCTTGTCTTCAACAACCTCCAGCAAGCAATAATTTATCGCTGCAGAATGGCCAGACTCTGGCTACCTTTTATTAGCAGGCTAACCCCCAAGCTATCAGACATGTAAATATGCACTAACCCTATGATAATTCAGTTATCAACATTAGGTGTTGTTAATTGTGAAATTATTTTGCACTGCAACTTCATATACTTCAATCATGAGTGTGTAATATAATTGCAATATTGACTGAATGGATTGGCCCTCTGGGTGGACTGTTTTATGCATTCTGGACTGTGACATTTCAACCTCAACTTTAGCACTTAAAGGACAATAGGGAGCTCATTTATGCTCTATTGAATTTTCTTGTGTCAGATGTGTTTTGTGGTACATGTGAGCACACAAAGATAGATTTCTTCAACTGGAAATGGCTACAATAAACTTGAATGAATTTGAAAGTGTAAATAATTTGTGATTGTAAAAAGTGCATAAAGTACATAATTGCCTTGTAGTCTTTATTCAAAATCTACATTTTACAGTATACTGTCATAATATAAAAACTCTTCAGGATGCAGACGTGGCACTGGTGAAATCAAAAGTCAAAAATTGTCCATGGGACCTGGTGTCACTTGGCAGTACTTAACGCGCTGTGTTGACTTGACAGATCAGAGATTTGATAAAAACCCATTAATCTTGTTTTTCATATATTCAAAACCAATGTATTTAAGCAGGATAGTATTTAAATTAACATGAAAAAAGTGATCATTTCAGTAAGGGTGATGATAGGTTCAGAGTTGGAAACAGGACAACAAGGTCGTAGCCAGTGTCTGAAAGTATAATTAAGCTGCATGTTAGAACACCAGCACTCTTTTTTTTCACAGTCTCATATCTCTCATCCCTGGACATTTCTCAATTTACCAGCCGACCAACTCCTCATTGACTAAGCCTATATCTGCCAGACACCCTTTTTTTCTGAAAATGGAAAGTAGAATGTGTCTTTAAAAGTTATGATAAGCTCCAAGTTTACTTGATTTGGATAAAAAAAAATTTATTGACTTGATTCTGATTTTACTTGATTTGGATAAAAAAAAAAACAAAAAAAAAATTGACTTTTTGGTCTGCATTCATGCTACATACTATTGTATCATCAATCATGGATCCCTATCAGTTTGCTTACCAGGCTGTGGAAAATGCCATCAACCTGGCTGTTTACTCTGCTACATTTGGAGTCAATTAACACCTATGCGTGCATAGCTTAGCATATAACATGATAGATCATCTGTTCTCCAGCCTGCAAGTCATGAACAGCAATATAGATCTGTGTCACTTGATACTTTCATATAATTAAATTGGTCAATTTTAACAATATGGAAACATCAATACAGATAGGCCACCATAAGGCTGTAGAGAGGTAGTAGGAGCAAACACTGTATTCTACTGCTGCTGGTGGCTCGTGCCACTCGTCTGTCCTGTACACTGTCCTGCCCCACTCACTTATTGTCCTGTACCACTAGTCTATGTCCCGTGAGACTTACAAAATGTTAAAAACCTGACCCTTAACCTAATCCTAAACCTAACCCATTGGACAGTGACTAATGACGGACAGTAGGCACATCAGATGGGATATTGAGTGAGTGCCATGTGAGAGTAGGCAAGTGTCACAAAACAAAATGAGTTGTGCAGGTCAGTGCATGGGACAGCAAGTCAGTGGCACAGTGAATAGGACAGGTGGCACAAGACATGGGTTCATGGGTGGCGCAGGACGGGTCACGAGGATCAGTAGTACAAATCACCAGCAGCAGTACAGTACAGTTATTGCTCCTACTGCTGGAGGAGAAACGACCAAGATCAAGTTTGCAGATGATACCCCCATCATCAGTCCCATCAGATATAGTATGAGTCTCAGTGCTCCATGGAGGATAATTGGGATGTAGAATGAAGTACCACCAGCAAATTTCATCCTGAGGAGGAGGAGGCCAAATCCCAGTTATTAGTTGAGCCCTGATATTTTTACATTTATGGCGTCTCACATAAGGCATAATGAATTAATTGAAATGGGATATTAACATCATATTAACATTAACATAACAACACATTAATCAGACATGATCTGGACATGTTATGTGTAAACAAACTCTTCTATAATGCCATATATCTTATTCATCACTACCTGGTATGGAAGGAATGACAGACAGTCACACTTGATGGAAATTAGAAAGGATTGACACAAAAGTCTTCTTGTTGTAATCCTCCTGCCCCCTAATTAAGTCTTATTTCATTGTATATTATTTCGACCCAGCCCTCCCCTGGATACACATCAGCTTAATCACTATCATGCAAGGACAAATTCAGTATTTTGTCAGCATTTACTCTACCCATGTTAAAGTGTACATTTGTCTAAGTCTAGTTAGTGATTTCTATAAAGATGGTCTGCTGAACATCAAGAGGGAAAAGGACATTATACCTGTGACTTAGAAATAGACTAGCCAGTTACAGTATAACTACCACAATGATGAGGAAACTGATGGGACAGTGAGGACACTGGAGGAAGGATGAAAAAGAACCTGTAGAGGATACACTGTACATAAGGCAGATTCATTCTGCCCATTATGGCTGGCATTAGCAAACATCCCAATTGAAAAAAAATTAATGGAGGACAGAATCCATATTAATCACATCTAGAGTGTATTCACCTCTAGCACGTACTGTAGTGTATTATATTAGGAATTAATATGAAGATTCATTGTATACAACAGCCTGCTTTGTCTTAGATTACTGTATGGCATTTCATCCCTTGACCTGGAGCATTTTGCTTTGTTGTTTAAAGTCATTGCAATTCAACAGTGACTGACTGTTATTGAGCTGAGCCCCATTTCATACATAACTTGAACCATGTTTGAGAGACAAAGAAAGAGCCCTATTTTAACATCTAAAACATAAAAACATGAAACAGTAACTTTGTGGCCGGACCTTGGGTGCTGTTGCTATTATAGCCTACCAACGGGATTCTTGGGTGCAACGCAAATCTAAAATGAAGTAGCTACATTGTTCATAGGTGTGGTTTGGGCCTAACATGAAATAAACCAGATCAGAGCGACATCTCACTATCCCTTTAGGAGCAGGTGCGCTTTCCAATTATTATATTGGAGGATTTTCCATGCGTGTGCAAGGAGCACTTCACAAGCGAGGAGAGCAACGTTCTCGTCAGGGCTGGAAAAACACGTGGCATTGTATGGGGCCCATCTCCCATAGCAACCCACCCAAATTAGCTTTGTTCAAACAGGCGTATAAAAATTTGGATGAATGTGTAAGCTAGATTTATGCCTGTTTTTCACATCTTCATGGACACAACAATGATTCCCCTCATTTGTGAATGTTTCCTTGTAAAAATGTTCATGGTTTTATAAAAAATGAAAACTGCTGCATCTGTGTGTACATGAGAAAAGCAAAGTGTATGCTCGTTGTGCACACGCTACATTGATTATGGCCAACCAGGTGCCCTTAAAATAGCATGAATAAAATGCGCAACTCGCCACTGACTTTAGACTAGGCTTTTCCTGTTGAGTGGCGTGATTGTTTTCTAAACCTGTAAAATTAGCTCCAGGGAATGTTTGCGTCTGTGGAGGGAAAAGTCTGCTGTGTGCAAAATAGGAATGATACATGCTGTACAAAGTCAATTGCGCTGGGTGCAACATAGGGCCCCAAGTTACTGTCCGTCAACTGCCCACAGCCTGGCTGCAGTGTCCTTTTTTTACCTGGCAACACACCCGGGCCCCAAGTTCCCATTTTAGAGACCAAAGTAAACATTTGTTACTTAACAGCACAAACTCTTCTGCAATGTAACCATTGGTACAACAAATGAAGACTGGTGTGCGACTTGAACGGGACGTTATATAGTGTGTACCAGTCTTTGACAGATGGAGGAAGGAATCAAATGAAATGGATTCCCAATAATAACAGTCAACATACAAGAGATTAGAAAAAAAACTGTCATGTGTAATACAAATGTCCCCAGTCCTTCATACCAACAAGCCCAAATGCTGTTAGTATGATGCCTACTAAAAGAAAAGCTTAGTATATTTATTCAAGTCTTCATGTACATCCTATTATTAAAATTACTACACAAAGATCTCTGCTAGGTCACATGAGTGTGAGTGATGTCTGTTAGACATGACACGGAAAAGCTTAGTAAATACAAATCTTTATTAAAACAATACAAACCTACCAAAAAAATGAACAAAATATCATAAAAAACAATCTAGCCAAGGATCAATTTGGATTTAACTTTTGTGTAGGTATTATGACAGAAACAAAATAAAACTGGAGTGAGTATCAAGCCATCTGCCAGGTTGGAGGCCAGGTTTTCCCGCTAAAAAATACAAGAGATAAATGGTTAGTGAAAAAGGTATGAATAATGACTTAACATTCAATGCTGTAACATCTACACTACACGATTACACAATAATAGAGAACAGTAATTAAGATGAAAGACAAGGTATTCAATAGGAGTGATGTTAAAGGACAACTCCGGCGCAAAATTAATTACACATTGGTACATAGTCAACCGTTCCCTGAGATTTGTTTTCATGATTAGCAAATGTAAAGAGTTGTATCTCTAAAAACTGTTTAGCTTATAATGCTAGTTTATAGGGCTTAGAGTAATGAAAATAAAAAAAAACACTAGTTAATACCACTTACAAGGCTCAAAATAGCCCCACACTAACACGGTAGCATAATCAGGGTCCCTATATGCAAAACGAAGCATTGAGAACTAGAATTTGAGAATAGAAGAGAATAAGAAGATACTTTATAAAGACAGTTCACTTTGTGTATACAGACAGGAGCCATCTTTGGAAAACAGTCTTGACAATCGAACCACGAACACCGAGCCAAATGCGCCGGTGAGATGTGAACGAGCCAAAACTTGGCTCAGCGTTCATGGTTCGACTGCTCGAGACTGTTTTCCAAAGATGGCTGCTGCCTGTATACACGAAGTGGACTGTCTTTACAAAGTTTCTTCTTATTAAACGCTCTGTACACTTACGTTCTCAATGTTTCGTTTTGCATGTATGGACCCTCATTATGTTACTGTGTTAGTGTGGGGCTATTTTGAACCTTGTTAGTGGTATAAACTAGTGATTTTTATTTTCATTACTCCATATGCCCCATATACTAGCATTATAAGCTAAACAATTTTTAGAGATAAAACTCTTTACATTCGATAATCATGAAAACAAATCTCAGACAACGGTGACTATGTACCAAATGTGTAAGTAGACCAAAACTTCATTTTGCACCAGCGTTGTCCTTTAAGATTAACCATAGGCTTGAAAATAGCACCTAGAGTTTTTTAATAAACAAAGAAAAAATTCT